>NC_064629.1:368529576-368829576 GCF_023864275.1 Schistocerca cancellata
TTATAAAAAGAGAGAATGACTCAATTTAAACAACAAATAACTTTACTTTCAAACGCACTTTAATGCTATTTCAAGTAGCTAAATGTTAAAACATTTCCATTATGTAATAATGAACATATTTACTTACTCTTTGCGAAACTGAGGCTGTGCTTGAGGTGTCATCTGAAACAAATAAAATATCTACATAAATTCGGTTTTCCCAAAGTCAAAGATATTAACTGAATACTGTTCTCATTATAATTGACTCTGTGACTAAATAGAATAAAAATGTACTGTCTTCTGACTAATTTGGGAAACTTTTTATTACAGATTTCTAAGAAAGAGAAAAATTCAATACATATTTTAAGTCACAGCATTACACAGTATGAAAAGTACCAACAATATTGTTGGATACAGAAAATGTACCACCTTTTTTCAATATCTGAAAATTTGTTAAACAGTTAAAGGTTTAGAGATAATTAATATGTAAGAAGTGATTTGCCACTCAGGTATAACTTAAACTGTACCAAAAACCACAAACCAAGTGTTAAATATGCACTTCACAGTCATAGATGAACAAGGGGTTGCATTAAAGATGTTACAAATGGTGTTCACAAATCTACTCCCAATTCTTCTTACAAAGCTAAGTAGATATATCACTATGAAGTGGTTAAATTATTGGATTCACATTCAAGAGGAATAAGATTCAAATTCCTGTCCAGACATCCAGATTTACATCTGCATAATTTTACTAAAACAATTAAAGTAAGTGGCACGATGGTATCTTACAATCATCCAAGGGGTCATCCATCTGGAGTTAGCGACATCAGCAAGAAATTGATCAGAACTCCAATAGTATGTAGGAGTGGTAAAACTGACGCAATTTCTCAAAAAAGAATTGGTATGTTGAATGTCTAGGAATCGTATGGAGATTGTGTAAGTGAGGAGGAGTTGGTACTATTGGAACTGAAGAGGTAAGATTCCCACTTCAGTGAGGAGACTGTCTACGAGGCTATTCCGGAAGTTGTCAGTGGCCTGCTTAACTCCACAATGATGTACTGGGTCCAATAATTTCAAAAGTGGAGGTGCCAATGAGCCATAAACATGGCAACCATAATCCAATCAGGACGACATCAAGGCATGCTAAAGAGGGAGTAGAGTAGCGTGACCCACATCCCATGAAGTGTTGGGAAGCAGGGAGCATTTTTTGCATGTAGCTAGTCTTTAATTGAGATATATAGGAAAACCATGTCAACTTTTTATCAGAATTGTCCCAAAAAATTATGACTGTGCAACATGATCGAATAGCTATTAGGACAGTGCAACAATATCTAAGTACTGGGTAACCGATTAGAGTTCCGGGTCAGAATGGACAATGGTACAGTGACAGAAATGGACAAGTCGCACTCTTGCAGGAGAAAATTGGAAAACAAGGGAAGAGGTCCAACTGGAGACCCTCTGTTTGTCTCCTTGGAGCTGGTGTTCAGCCAAGGGTACAAAACAGGAGCTATACTGCATGCAAAAGTTGTCAACATATAACATGGGCATATTCACTGGTCTGACAGAGGTCACCAGTTCATTGATAGTAGTGAAGAATAGAATAACACTCAGCACAGAGCCCTGAGGGATGCTGTTCTATTGGAGTTTCAGGGAGCTGTGCAGCTTGCCAACTAAGCCGACATGATTGGGAGGAGTGGGGTGGGGAGGGGTGGGGGTGGGGTTGGGGGGGATAAAAACTGACAAAAATCTGTATGGAGCCTTGAAAGGCGCTGAGTCATGGAGGGTAATTAAAATGTGATGGCACCAAACGAAACTGTATGCAGTATGCAGGTAAAAAATGACTGCAATGAAATGTTGGCATTAGAAAAAGCACACTGCCATTTCCAACCTGACCAGATGGTCAGCTGTGGATCCTCCCTTCCAGAAACCACAATGATAGGGGGACAAAAGGTTCCATAATTTAAGAACTAAGCATAAACACTGAATTACTATCCTTTCAAGCAGTTTGAAGAGCATGTTAGTGAGTCTAGCTGGTTGGTAGCTGTTGATGAATGTTGGGTTTTTGCCCAGTTTATGGACTGGAATGATGACACTACCTTTCCAATGTAAAGGAAAAACACCTTCTAGCCAAATACATTTGGAGACCCTGAGTAGATGGAGTTTGCGAGCTGCAATCAGATCATTTGATCATCTAATTATGAATCAAATCAGCTCTTGGGGCCATACTGGGAGATGTCAAGAGCCCGAAGCAGTTCCCAGTCAATGAAAGGTTCATTATATAATTCATGGTTTGGAGGATAGGGGGATGAAATTAGCTTTTGTGTGTTCCAACAATCATGAGGTGTTCAGCAAGAACCAATGTACTGGTAAAAATATCAGCATGGAGGAGGAGATACTGATCTTTGGCCACCCAGTAGGTTATGGAGCTTACCCCACACCTGCGATAAAGAGGTATATGTTCTCAAAGAGGACACACAGTACTCCCACTACTCCTTTTCTTGCATTTATTTAGGTAGTGAGCCTTTTCAAGGAGCCAATAACACTGATGAGGGCTGTCTGTGAAGGATGTCAGTTGAGGCACTGCATGGCCCTTCAACAGTCCTGAATAGATGTTGCAATGTCTTTGGTCACCGTTGTACTGGCAGCTGGTGGAGGGGGGCACATAGAGGGGGGAAATGTAGTTTCAGTAGTGCCATCTGATGGAGGAGAATCAAAGGTGATAGCAGAGATGTAACTGCCAGTAGGCCCTTCACAGAGCTCAACATGGCAATTAGCCCATCAGGCAGTGTCAAGGAAGTGACACGATCACCGGAAGGTGATCACTGTAACAAAGATCATAATATAGCAACCACTGTAGTGAGGCCACAAGATTGGGGGAAAATTTCTTACATATATTGAGGATGCATGATGAACTGAGGCAGTCAAGAGCATTATTGAGGGTCATATGAATCTGTGGAAAGGTCATACTCTCTGGAAATGTGTTAAGCTAGCAGAGCAGACTCCACAGTGGAAATCATAAAATCAACCAATTGCCTCTTTGCATGTACCCTGCATTGTAGTTGAACAAAATATATGATTTTATTTATTTATATTTTTTGTAATGCAACTGCTAGAAGAGAGCATGGCAAAGCTGTTGAAAGTTAAAATGCATTATACAAAGGGGTGAACCAGAAAAATAATAATATGGCACAAGGAAATAATTATATTAAAAGACTGATTTGCTAAACAGATGCAATTATAGCACTGTCAGATATCTTACACAGAGAACAACTTTCATATGAAGTGAATTACTGATTGCTTGTGTAAGGAGAAAATCTACTAAATTTTTATGAAAATTTGTTTATGATTCTAGTACTATGGGTGTAACTGATATAGTGATAAAATAAAGATATAGTACATTAATGAAAAATTTCTGTAGGTTTAAATAATTCATTACAATTGTTTATAACTTACTGTGATGTCTGAATATTTCAGTATGACGTATTAGGTGAACCGTTGTTTTCGAGGTTGAAAATTATGTAGGATTTAGATGTCATGGAAATGTTGTGTATTACAGAAAATTTATGTAGTTTTCTGTAACAACACCCTTATATTTTCTTATTGATTTCACTGGAACTAAATTCATAAGGCAGATAATTTTAATAAGAGTTTGTGGACAGGACTGCAGTTAGGCAACTCTTCCTACAGAGACAGACACTGGTGTTGCAGTACACAGTGGCATCTGTGTGCTGGGGGAAACAGGCACACAGTATGAGGAGGATCTGAAGCTTAATAGCCAAAATATTAGACTGTTGTTATGAAACATTAAGCATAAATAATAATGATCACTCACAATGAACAAAGGGAAAGCATAACATTCAATCACTCATGTTGCACTACAATGCAACTGCAGTAAACTTGTTTTTTGAACAACTGCCTTTATATCATTACTCAATATCAAGAAACAGCTTCCAAGTGTGTACAAATACAGACTTAATACTTTTCAGTGTGCCCCCAAGAGTCTATCGGCACTAAAATCATTTTTAGGTTGAACAATACAACAATAAGAGCTAACTGTATGATCAGAAATGATAATTCTTTGTTCAAATATATAATATGGTAATAGTTGGGTGATTTGTTTATTTCATTACTTTTTTCACCAGTTCCAGTGAAATTTGCTGCCTCAAATAAACAACATAATACGACATCCTAAATTACTTATTTCATAGTTAGCTATACCTGCACTCCATCAGAATGCCACCTATCTAAAACTAGTTAATTTGCACATTAATTATAAGATAACTAGTCTCCGTCTATTTGACCATCAAGAGATCTGTTATCATTACAAAGTGATCTGTTACAGTAAAACTGAGTGACAATTACACATCTGAAGATGGTCATATTGACTGAAACCAGTTATCTTGTAACTGACATGCAACTGTGATGACAAACTGTTGTCACTGTTGTTGTGGTCTTCAGTCCAGAGACTGGTTTGATGCAGCTCTCCATGCCACTCTATCCTGTGCAAGCTTCTTCATTTCATAGTAACTACTGCACCCTACATCCTGCTGAATCTGTTTAGTGTATTCATCTCTTGGTCTCCCTCTATGAGTTTTACCCTCCACACTGCCCTCCAATACTAAATTGGTGATCACCTAATGCCTCAGAACATGTACTACCAACCGATCCCTTCTTCTAGTCAAGTTGTGCCAAACACATTCCTCTTCTCCCCAATTCTATTCAGTACCTCCTCATTAGTCACGTGATCTACCCATCTGATCTTCAGCATTGTTCTGTCACACCACATTTCGAAAGCTTCTGTTCTCTTCTTGTCTAAACTATTTATCGCCCATGTTTCACTTCCATACATGGCTACACTCCATACAAATACTTTCAGAAAAGACTTCCTGTCACTTAAATCTACACTTGATGTTAACAAATTCCTCTTATTCAGAAACACTTTCCTTGCCATTTCCAGTCTACATTTTATATCCTCTCTACTTCGACCATCATCAGCTATATTGTTCCCCAAATAGCAAAACTCATCTACTACTTTAAGTGTCTCACTTCCCAATCTAATACCCTCACTATCATCTGATTTAATTCTACTACATTCAATTATACTCGTTTTGCTTTTGTTGATGTTCATCTTATATCCTCCTTTCAAGACACTGTCCATTCTGTTCAACTGCTCTTCCAGGCCCTTTGCTGTCCCTGACAGAATTAGACTGCACTGTAGTTCCTTCTCTAGATTGTCGCACATATTACAAAATGGTAGATATCAAAATAGACAACAGAGGGATAGAGAAAGAATTAAAATCGCTCAAAAGAGGAAAGGCCGCTGGACCTGATGGGATACCAGTTCGATTTTACACAGAGTACGCGAAGGAACTTGCCCCCCTTCTTGCAGCGGTGTACTGTAGGTCTCTAGAAGAGCGTAGCGTTCCAAAGGATTGGAAAAGGGCACAGGTCATCCATGTTGTCAAGAAGGGACGTCGAACAGATGTGCAGAACTGTAGACCTATATCTCTAACGTCGATCAGTTGTAGAATTTTGGAACACGTATTATGTTTGAGTATAATGACTTTTCTGGAGACTAGAAATCTACTCTGTAGGAATCAGCATAGGTTTCGAAAAAGACGATCGTGTGTAACCCAGCTCGCGCTATTCGTCCACGAGACTCAGAGGGCCATAGACATGGGTTCACAGGTAGATGCCGTGTTTCTTGACTTCCGCAAGGCTTTCGACACAGTTCCCCACAGTCGTTTAATGAACAAAGTAGGAGCATATGGACTATCAGACCAATTGTGTGATTGGATTGAAGAGTTCCTAGATAACAGAACGCAGCATGTCATTCTCAATGGAGAGAAGTTTTCCGAAGTAAGAGTGATTTCAGGTGTGCCGCAGGGGAGTGTCGTAAATATACATAAATGACCTTGTGGACGACATCGGAAGTTCACTGAGGCTTTTTGCGGATGATGCTGTGGCATATTGAGAGGTTGTAACATCGGAAAATTGTACTGAAATGCAGGAGGATCTGCAGCGAATTGACGCATGGTGCAGGGAATGGCAATTGAATCTCAATGTAGACAAGTGTAATGTGCTGCGAATACATAGAAAGATGGATCCCTTATCATTTAGCTACAATATAGCAGGTCAGCAACTAGAAGCAGTTAATTCCATAAATTATCTGGGAGTAAGCATTAGGAGTGATTTAAAATGGAATGATCATATAAAGTTGATCGTTGGTAAAGCAGATGCCAGATTGAGATTCACTGGAAGAATCCTAAGGAAATGCAATCCGAAAACAAAGGAAATAGGTCACAGTACACTTGTTCGCCCATTGCTTGAATGCTGCTCAGCAGTGTGGGATCCGTACCAGATAGGGTCCTACGTATATCTCGCGAAGAGACCATGAGGATAAAATCAGAGAGATTAGAGCCCACACAGAATCATACCGACAATACTTCTTTCCACGAACAATACGAGACTGGAATAGAAGGGAGAACCGATAGAGGTACTCGAGGTACCCTCCGCTACACACCGTCAGGTGGCTTACAGAGTATGGATGTAGATGTAGATGTAGATGTAGATTACAATGTCATTGGCAAACCTCAAAGTTTTTATTTCTTGTCCATGGATTTTAATTCCTACTCCAAATTTTTCTTTTGTTTCCTTTACTGCTTGCTCAATACACAGATTGAATAACAACGGAGATAGGCTACAACCCTGTCTCACTCCCTTCTCAACCACTGCCTCCCTTTCATGCTCCTTGACTCTTATAACCACCATCTGGTTTCTGTACAAATTGTAAATAGCCTTTCGCTCCCTGTATTTGTCCCCTGCCACCTTCAGAATTTGAAAGAGAGTATTCCAGTCAACATTGTTAAAAGCTTTCTCCAAGTCAACAAATGCTAGAAACGAAGGTTTGTCTTTCCTTAATCCATCTTCTAAAAGAAGTCGTAGGGTCAGTATTGCCTCACGTGTTCCAACATTTCTACAGAATCCAAACTGATCTTCCCCGAGATCGGCTTCTACCAGTTTTACCATTTGTCTGTAAAAAATTTGTGTTACTCTTTTGCAGCCATGACTTATTAACTGATCATTTGGTCATTTTCACACCTATCAATACTTGCTTTCTTTGGGATTGGAATTATTATATTCTTCTTGAAGTCTGAGGGTATTTTGCCTGTCTCATATGTATTGCTCACCAGATGGTAAAGTTTTGTCAGGGCTGGCTCTCCCAAGGCTATCAGTAGTTCTAATGGAATATTGTCTACTACCGGGGCCTTGTTCTGAATTAGGACTTTCAGTGCTCTGTCAAAATCTTCACGCAGTATCATATCTCCCATTTCATCTTCATCTACGTCTTCTTCCATTTCCATAATATTGCCCTCAACTACATCACCCTTGCATAGACCCTCTATATAATCCTTCCACCTTTCTGCCTTCCCTTCTTTGCTTAGAACTTGTTTCCCATCTGAGCTCTTGATATTCATACAAGTGGTTCTCATTCCTCCAAAGGTCTACTTAATTTTCCTGTAGACAGTATCTATCTGACCCCTAGTGATATATGCCTCTACATTGTTATATTTGTCCTGTAGGCATCCCTGCTTAGCGATTTTGCACTTCCTGTCGATCTCATTTTTGAGATGTTTGTATTCCTTTTTGCCTGCTTCATTTCTGCATTTATATATTTTCTCCTTTCATCAATTATATTCAATACCTCTTCTTTTACCCAAGGATTTTTTTTTTTACCTATTTCATCCTCTGCTGCCTCCATTATTTCATCTCTCAAAGCTACCCATTCTTCTTCTACTGTATTTCTTTCCCCCATTATTGTCAATTGTTCCCTAATGCTCTCTTTGAAACTCCCTACAACCTCTGGTTCTTTCAGTTTATCCAGGTCCCATCTCCTTAAATTCCCCCCTTCTTGCAGTTTCTTCAGTTTTAATTTACAGTTCATAACCAACAGATTGTGGTCAGAGTCCACATCTGCCCCTGGAAATGTCTTACAATTTAAAACTTGGTACCTAAATCTTTGTCTTACCATTATATAAACCTTCCAGCACCTCCAGGCCTCTTCCACATATATAACCTTCTTCCATGATTCTTGAACCAATTGTTAGCTATGATTAAGTTATGCTCTGTGCAAAATTCTATCAGACAGCTTCCTCTTTCATTCCTTACCTCCATTCCTTATTCACCTACTAATTTTCCTTCTCTTCCTTTTCGTACTATCAAATTCCAGTCCGGCATGACTATTAAATTTTCATCTCCCTTGAATATCTGAATAATTTCTTTTATCTCATCATACATTTCTTCAATCTCTTCGTCATCTGCAGAGCTAGTTGGCATATAAACTTGTATTACTGTGGTAGGCATGGGCTTCATGTCTATCTTTGCTTCAATAATGCGTTCACTATGTTGAACGTAGTAGCTTACCTATGCTCCTATTTTTTTTTTTATTCATTATTAAACCTACTCCTGCATTACCCATATTTGAGTTCGTATTTATAACCCTGTATTCACCTGACCAAAAGTAAGTCTTGTTCCTCCTGCCACTGAACTTCACTAATCCCCACTACATCTAGCTTTAACCTATCCATATCCCTTTTTAAATTTTCTAACCTACCTGCCTGATTAAGGGCTCTGACATTCCACATTCCGTCCATAGAACACCAGCTTTCTTTCTCCTGATAACGACATCCTCCTGAGCAGTCCTCACCTGGAGATCTGATTGGTGGTGGTGGTGGTGGTGGTGGTGGTGGTGGGGGCTATTTTACCTCCATTTTCCCATTGCTTCCAGCCATTTGCAGTACCAGCACAGCAAGGCCATTTTGGTTGATGTTACAAGGCCATATCAGTCAATCATCCAGACTGTTGCCCCTGCAACTACTGAAATTTTTCTGCCCCTCTTCAGGAACCACACGTTTGTCTGGCCTCTCAACAGATACCTCTCCATTGTGGTTGCACCTACTGTACGGCTATCTGTATCGCTGAGACACGCAAGCCTCCCTACCAACAGCAAGGTCCATGGTTCATGGGAGGAGGGAGTAACTGTTACGGGACACAAAAGGTATATGACCAGTCTGGACAATGTGTGTTCCTTTAGTCACCTACTTCCACCTTATACTTTGATCACTGCATCCATCTACAGGGACAGGAAAAGAAGAAAGTAATCATCAAGATCACCGAGTCCTGTTTAACACACATTTTAGCATTGCACACAGCACCCTCTGATGTGTCAGTCACATAAAAATTACAACAGTTTAAGCATGGCCTACAGGTATGTGATGGTGTCAAATTTATAACAGCACAGATGGAGTTAGTAAGTATAACTGGTTGCTCTCAAACTTCAGCCTGTTATTCTCCCACTGACACATGGTCTTTCTGGTCTAGTTAGTGTATGCAGACAGAGCACTAGTTTGGACATGGCAAGAAATCAGCCATCTTATTTTCAGAGAAACCATTGTGACATTTGCCACTGCATGGAAGAAATTAGCACAAAGTTGCAAATTACGTTTTCTATCAATTTCTAGGCTGTCCAATCATTAAGATTGCAGCTTTGACTCCAGTTTATTGGATCCTCTTAACACAGATTTAGTGTTGTAGATATAATGAATCACTCCACTTGGCAGGTATGTTTCTTGGATGGCATTAAAGCAATTGTATAATGTATGAAATTTTACAGCACAATGACATATGTACTATAGCACCCTCACATCATTTACAACTGTGCATTGAAAGCATTTGCAATACACATCTGAAGATTAACAATTTGAGAAATAGATGGGGTAATAAATTGCCCCCCCCCCCCCCCCCCACTCTAACATACGAAGAAGCAAACACTGAGAAAATGTAGTGTAGAGTGCATATTTGTTGATGTGGTTTAATGTCTCTGGCACAAATATTACCTGTAATGCAAGTCTGGTGATACCATGTGGCAAATACATGAGATGCTACCCAAAATGTCTGAGGATTTCATTGTACCGGTAAAACTAGTAGCAGTATGATGTTCCACTGCTAGATGTCTCGAGATACACATCCAAGCTACTGTGGGACAAAGTTGTGTCATCTTTGGCACACACAGTCATGAGTTGTAATGGTGCAAGTCAGGTTTGTGAAATTGATAATGTGAAAGAGCAACACATTTGCATCAAATTCTGTTTGAAGGTGAAGAGAGCTGCAGCTGAAACCCACCACATGTTGCCAGAGGCATTTGGTGAAAGGGCACTGAGTCATGCAAGAACTTCTGAGTGGTTCAAGCTCTTCAAGGAAGGCCAAAAATCTGTGGAAGATGACAATCAATCTGGTTGACCGTAAGTGTGTGACATGATTCACAAAGACTGAAGGCAGACAACTAATGATGTTTGTAAGAACTTGGGCTGTTGTACAGTACATGTCAATGAATTCTAGCAGATGAACTGAACATGAGATGAATAGCAGTGAAGTTTGTCCCTAGCCTTCCCAGCATCGACCAATGACACTTCAGCTTCAGACGTGCACTGAGCTAAATCAAAGAGTTCAAGAGTGTCAAAAATTCTTATCTACAGTAATAACAAGTGATGAATCTTTTGGTTATGACCCTGAAATGAAGCAGCAATCATTACAATGGAAATCATCATCTTCTCTAGGGCCAAAAAAAGCTCGACAAGTTCGCTGCAGCACGAAGTCAATGCTGATAATTTTGTTTCACATTCGGGGAATAGTGCATATGGTGTTTGTTACATCTGGTCAGACTGTCAGCAAGTAGTTTTACTGTGAGGTTTTGATGTGACTGAGGGAAAATGTTCTGAGCAAATGCCCAGAGTTGTGAAAGAAGGCAGACTGGTTGGTGCACCATGACAAGGCACCTGTGCACACCTCACTTATTGTGAAGGAACTCGTGGCCGAAAACAGCATGGCAACGGTCCTCCACTATCCCTACTCGCAAAACCCAGCTCTGTGCGACTTCTACCTGTTCCCAAGGATGAAAATCGTTTTGTAAGGGTGACGTTTTGACTCAAATGAAGACAACAAGTGGAATTGCAATGGGACCTGAACATCCTTCACCCTGCAGATTTCCAGGAGTGCTTCCAAAAATGGGAAAAACACTGGGATCGTACATGCCCCAAGTGACTACCCTGAAGGAGACAAAGAACATTATGACGTAAGTATAGTATTACGATTTTTACAGTGAAATTCTCAGATATTTTGGGTATCACCTCATGAGCTGAATCATAAATATGTCTCATTATAGTCAGTGTACAGTATAAATGGACACCACTAAAACTGTTTTGCTTAGTAATAGACTAAATGGCAGTGTAACAAGAAAATGCAGCTTCAGGAAACTAAGTCACCAACATGTGTCCTAATGAGCACCCCACAAATATTTAACTTCTTCCTAAAAAATTCAAGACAAACTTGATATCATAAAATTCTACTTTTCTGTCAGTACTTGCAAAACAGAAAACACACAAAAGTTGCTCACCAACTGGTGGTCCAATAGTTAAGGTGACAGTATAACCAGAATCCTTTATCAGATTTACAATGTCTCCATGATGCATATTCATTATATCAATATGATTCACAGCCAGAATACGATCACCAACGTGTAGTTGTCCACACCTCTCTGCTGGACTGCCTTCAATGATTCGACCTTTAAAGCAAACACACTTCTGTAAATACAACACTTTTACCACATTTTAGACTACAAGACAGTTACAACATAACAGTAAGCATAATAATAGAACAAACTTGACAAAAATTTATAAAGGTGCCAGAAAATGATGGAATTTTAGCAGCTGGGTGCGTATCACTAGCAATTAACTTCTGAAGTCACAATTTGGGTGTTATAAATATGGTCTAAACTTGAAAATGCAGAAATGCATATGTGATTCCTGTTAGGAATTATCATTCATTTCATATAATGTGAGCAATTTATTTAATGTTAAGTTTTTGTTAGCAATGTAAGTAATTAAAATGTGCCAAGTCATGTCCTGAAAGCTCACAGATTCAAACTGTTAATGCAGTCACAAACAAAAATATGAAGAAAAAAATTTAGAGGGGCTCAACACTTTTTTGAGGATTTTGCTTTCTACATCAAACACATTTTTCTGGCTGCAAGAGTAATATTTAATTTTCAGATGTGGTTTTTTCATGTTAAAGACATCTTGACTTTTCTGTAATAACAGACATTTTTGTTTTTACCCATGTTACTTCTAGATTTGAAACAGTCATCCGATAATTTTTACATCAATAAAAACAAAATGTTAGGTTGGTGACAAACCTGTAAACAAATGAGACAAGTTAAGAAAAGGTCCATCCAGAAGAAATTGTAATGGTTCTTGGGTTACCAGTCGGAAGTAATGCCAGATCATCAGTAAAAGTTTCACATCATATAATGCATGCAAAACAACGGTGATAAACAAGAAATTGGAAAATGTTGACACAAACGTGTAAATATTTTTTTATCCAAAGTGAAAATGCATCTGTAACTTATGAACACATGAGAGAAAATACTGATACTCTCATGCCAATACAAAAGTAACTGTAAGAAAGATTTTATATACATAAAAATTATTGAATGAACTGTTTTAAATGTAAAAGCAACATGTGTAAACAAAACTGTATACTATACCAGAAAAATCCATTGAAAATGGCCTTAATATAAAAGGCAGAACATGTCTGATAGTTATACAGGGTGATTCTTATTAACATTTATAGATCCCCAAAGTGAGATAGATGAAACTGAGACAAGTAATTTAATACAAGACACATGGGGGTGAAAATGTTGAGAAATACCCCAAAAGTGGACGAGAAATGCCGAATACATGACGTCATCAAGGGACATATCTTGCCACAAACGCAGCAATTAGGCTTGGACATGAAGGGATGATTCAGTGAAGCAATACTTGCATTCGAGCAAATGGTGCAAATTTTGAACACGTTTGCAATTGTGTTCTGTTGTAAACACAGAAGTTCCAAACTTATTGCCCTTACTGTAATCAAGGAAAAACTGTTATTATTTTATGTGTCTTTTCTTTTGTCCCTTCTTTTTTTGTTTATAGACATTATTTTGCAAAGAAAACATAGGTCATTTACTGATAATGACGCAAGTAGGAAGCTTACACTCATTTACTTGTGATGCAATATGGTAGGTTTTTGCAATAAACCAATGAAGACCGTGAGACCAGTGAGTAAAATAAAAAATCTTACCTCAATGTAAACACACAACTATCTAACTGAATAGAAAAAAATACTGCCTGTCAGACACAAAACTCAAACCCTGAGCCCCATCCGCTGAAGTTGTGCATGTGGGGCTGGAGCCACAATGGCATTAATACTTGACTAGTGTCGAGATGATAAGGTGCGACATACCGATGGATCCAACACTTGCTGGTGCACTGAGGTACATTATCTGGTGACATCACTTGTTTGATATTTCTCATCAATTTTTGCGATATTTCCCAACATCTGTGGCCTCATGTGTCTTATATTGTCTCAGTGTCATCTATGTTACTTTAAAGGTTTTTAAATGTTAATAGGAATCACCCTGTATATTACTGATACAGCAAGAAAAGACATGTAATTTATAAAACTAATATTTATGCGGTTGCTGCAGAAAATGGCCACACTGACAAACTTACCATATGAGGAACATATGGTCGGTTGATCACTTACTAATAAGCTGAGGTGGTTATATGACTTATACTACATTTCCCTTGGGAAATCAGTTTGCTGCCTTCTAGTCACAATATGACACTCAGTTAAAATACAGCATCTAGATATTACAAGCAATTTACATTGGCGGGTCCTGAACCCACACACTATCCGCAGATGTGAGATAAACTTTATATTATTTCAACTGTTAGAAGGCGAAATACTATGCTTGGATTATTGGCTTAAGTGAGCACTATTTATTTCTCACAATCTTAACCAATTATTCTTCCCACTCGCATATTTTCCTATGCCTCAACAGTGAGGTGGTAACACTGAGGACAGTGAACTGTGTGACAGTGGATCTCATGGACACATCATTAACTGTTCCATCTGCAGCCTCACACCCTTAAATTTCCACATACTCTAGTGTACATCAGAATGACAAGCTTTCTTGCTTCTGCAGGCAGAAAATGGAGCACTGCATGGTATAAACTTGTTTATCTGCAGCATAGATGCCCTAGATAGTTTGGACACTTACAGAATCCAAATTAACGAGAGTTTGTAAGCATTTCATTCACGAATGGAGTGTGGGAAGAACAACCTCCTGTGTGCCTCTGTGTGAGCTGTTATTTGCCTGATTTTATTTACATGAACTCTGTAGCATGGTGTTCCAGCTCTGTTAAATGGGAGCACAGGTGCTCACAGATCAGCCATTGGGCAGGGGCAGGTGCAGGTTGGTTGGTTGGTTGCTTGGGGAAGGAGAGCAGACAGTGTGGTCATCGGTCTCATCGGATTAGGGAAGGAAGGGGAAGGAAGTTGGCCTTGCCCTTTCAGAGGAACCATCCCGGCATTTGCCTGGAGTGATTTAGGGAAATCACGGAAAACCTAAATCAGGATGGCCGGACGCGGGATTGAACCGTCGTCCTGAAAGCGAGTCCAGTGTGCTAACCACCGCGCCACCTCGCTCGGTCAGGTGCAGGTGATTGTGTATCTGTCAAGTGGGCCTACCGCAAAGCATACACACCTTGTTCTGTCACAAGCACACAGCCTCTCCCATTGGTATTATGAGACATTTAAATAACTTAAATATGACAATTCAACAGGACACTTCAAGTGAAGGGTCAACCATTCATTAACATGTTCAATAAACTAATGCATTCTATGACAAAATGTGTGTATTTAGACAGCAGCTACATATAGGAAACACAACTCTTTCAGAATTCTTTCATTGCTATAGTTGCCTCAGGACACACAGTCCATGGTTTATTAGGACATGGTGCAACTTCGTCAGAATTGAGACACAAAGATTTAGGAGCTCCATAGTTTAGAAAATTAATTGAAATTATTTAGCACACTGTTTTCTGTTTCTCTATACACGGGGTAGACAAAAATATGGAAACACCACAAGAAATTGCGCTTGAACATACATGCCAATGATAGCCACACCTACTGGTCCTAATGTTGTAGTTAACCACGAACAGCACCTGTGCAATGTCCTCAATAGGTTGCAAGTGTCAGTCATGGTCAGAAGAGTGTTCTGTGTAGTTGTGAGTGCATTATGTTGGAACTCAGAGGGTGGGTAAACTGTTGGCGCCCTTATGGTGAGTGCTTCCGTAACCAAGGTAGATGAAGTGTTAGGTGTTTCAAAGAGGCATTGTATTGAAGATTTATATCGAGTACATGGAAAGCTGAAAAACATGATTCGCTAAATCACATTGCAGATGAAAGTGTATTTTGAGAGATCGTGGTGGGCAGACATTGAAAAGGATTGTGATCTAAAACAAGAGTACAATGGCTGCAAAAGTCACTGCAGAACTGAATGTCACACTTGCAAACCCTGTCATTAACAAAAACACGAAAGGAGCTCCAGAATCAGTGAACTGCAAAGTGAGCTGGAATTCCAGAACCACTCATCAGTGATGCAAATGCCCATAAACAGAAAACCTGGTGTCAAAGCCACAACTTAAACTATGGAGCAATGGAAGAAAGTCACTTGGTCAGATGAGTCTTGTTTCACATTATTTCAAACTTCTGGTCATGTTTACATCCCAAGAATGAAATACGGCGGAGGTTCAGTGATGATCGGGACAGCCATAATGTGGTATTCCTTGGTTACTTTACAAGGTCATGTTGCTGCTAAGGATTATGGGACCATTTTGGCTGATCAGATCCATCCCATGGTACAGTGTTTGCTCCCCAATGTTGATGCTGTGTTCCAAGATGACATGGCCCTTGTTCACACTGCTCACATTGTCCAGGACTGGTTTTGTGAGCACAGGGATGAATTGTCATGTCTCCCCTGGTCACCACAGTCACCAGATCTCAGTATTATTGAGCCTTTGTGATCTACTTTGGATAGGGGAGAGTGTGATAGGTATCCATCTCCATTACCTTTACCTGAACTTGCTGCTATTTTGCACAAAGACTGGTGTAAGATTTGACTGAAAAACATACAGGACATATATTTTACCCTGAGAAATGTAATTACAAGTAATTGATCTACAACACTGCACCCTGCTAAAGTACAACATGAATTTGTTGCGATGGTATCGTGATGTACTTTTAGAAGAATTTCTCGAGCAACACAGAAATGCATTGGACACAAAGTCTATGGGTCAATGTTTTATTGTTAATAGATTTTTCTGTCATGAAAATTATAAGAACTGCAGACTGCTTCTAACTTCACAGTCCAGCATTGACAAGTATTCTGTCTCCTGCGACAATACATGGTCTGACGTCAGAAATGTCAAACACCACATACTTAATAAACGCCGTGGTCAACTGACTAGCTGGCTCTGATGTGTGCAAGGTATTGACCAACTGCACGCAAGCCATTTGCCCACCCTTGCGCATGGATGCTAGTCTCTCTCATTGTTCACACATTAACATTTTCCCCCACCCCTGCCCTCCAGCTGAAACAGCTTGCTTTGTGAGGTAGATACATAGGGAACTGAAGCATAATATTAGCATCTACCCTGAAAGACAGTTCTTGAAGTTTTCTATGCAGGATCTTATAATATATCCACTTCTTTGTTTGAGAGTCAGCAATTCCAAATTATTCAACATTTCTGTTTTACTCTCTCTCTCTCTCTCTCTCTCTCTCTCTCTCTCTCTCTCTCACTCACTCACTCTCTCTCTCACTCACCAGTGAAACAAACTTGTGGCCATTTACACCACCCTTCTTTGCATTTGCTCGATGACCCCTCTTCAGAACAACATGATATAGAACCCATACACTTGAACCATATTTAAGTATGGGCTGTACAACTTTCTCCATGCAACCTCTTTTGTAGACAAACTGAATTTTCTCAGTGACCTACTGACGAATCATGGTCTTCTATTTGCTTTACCTACAATGTACCTATGTGTCCATTGCACTACATATATCTATACATTGCTACTCCCAAATATTTATTTTTGACTCACTAATCCTGTAGCCAAATGATACCACACTTTTACTTTTTGTGAAGTGTGCAACTTTACATATCCCTACACTAAGAGCTAGTTTGTAGACCTTGAACCAGCCTGATACTTTGTCAGGTTCTAAATTGATATTACTGCAGTTTTTACATAATAGAATTTCCTCATAAACAGCAGCATCTGTAAAAACCCTGAGGCTGCAACTAACATGATCTGCTGCATTATCATGTAATATGAACAGCTATAGTTCCTATTACACTCCCCTCAAGCACAACGGATGTAACTTCAGTGTCTATTGATAACTCACCATTTAGGATAATGTGCTGTCCTGAACGTTACAAAATTTTCAGTCTAGTCACAAATCTGTATAGATATCCAATGGCAACGTATTTTGCCTTTTTTGGGGAAAAAATTATGTAGTACTGTACCAGAAGCTTGTCAGGAGTCTAAAACCACAAAATCACCTTGGTATTGTCTCTCTAAGGCACAGAGAATATTGCTATGATGGCTGGTCTGAGTCAAAAGTTGAACATCCTCAACGACATTGCATCTCTCTGTAGTCAGAAAGTTTAGAATATTTCCATCATAGGTAAGAAGCCAGACCACTTGTTCTACATTATTTTCTCAGAAATCTTTTATAATTATTTCATGGGGAGTTCTCACTTATCTGTTATTTATGAACTAATTTTCCAAATCAATAATGGGGTGATTAAAACCTTCTCTAACTATTATAACATGACTTGGAAACATCTTTAAGTTTCAGTTATTTTTGCAGCTTGGTAAGCTGGCCAATAGAAGTATCCAAGTACAATTTTTATCCCATTCATGATAGTTCATGTTCAAATAACTTTGCATTTTATATCTCAGATGATTTAAGATTCTTGTTTGCTGATACAAAAGAATCAACTCGCATCACTTTCAGTAAATGCTCAAATTTCTTTTTGAAGACTTTGCTACTATCTGTTTCAGCCTTTAACTAACTCTTAGTGCCAAGTATTATGTCAGCCACACTACTTGTTAATAGCCCTTGAAACTCCAGCAGTTTTGCAAATACTTCAAAAATTTACCACTATCATCTTGATATTTAGATTATTTGGGGCATTTCTTAATGTCCAAGACAAGTATTTGGACCCCTCTGCAACAATGTTTACCCTCACTGAATGCAGAGTTGCCTTTCCTTAAAAACCGTTGTACCCATTTCACACACAGGATCTAGATAGCTTTCTGATAATAAAAAAAGTATTGAAGTTTCAGACAGCACTTCACATGCTTTTTGGTTAAGGGGGATGAGAGTTTTAGCCCAGAGTCTCTGCTTACACCATTTCACCTATATATAGAGTCTGATATACCATTTACAGTCAAGTGGGACAGGCAAATTTAACACTTGTCTCTTCTGAAGAGGAAACAGCATCTGGAGCCAAGTATAATCCCTAATATATTAGGTTGAAAAAATAAATAAATACAAAGCTGCGCACTGTAAAATGAAAACTGTGGAAGGTATCATAATTCCAATGCCAATGGAAGCAGATATGGTCACTGTAAGAGTGCTAAAGCCCCAAACTACCTCCTAGATGGACGTGGGTGCACACATCAAATGTCTGCTGTGCTCAGTCACGTTGGAAATGAGAAATGGAGGCTCCAAAAGAAGAGACAGCGGAAAGTGTGCATGGAATGGAAATTCATCAAAGAATGACACAAGCATACACAAAACAACACACCTATTTGAAGGGTCAAGGCACGGCACAAGCGATTCAAGGAAGGACGGCTTTCACTAACCGATGACACAATCTGCAATGCCAGACAGCATTACTGATACCCCTGTCCAGCACACGGGTGTCCTCATTGTTGAAGACCAGCAAGTTAGCAGTGGCAGCCATTTCCCCAGGGGTCTGATTGAGTGTTGGAATTGCAATAAACATTCAGTGCTCTCTGTGTGCTTATGCCATTCTTTATAGAATTTCTGTTCCCTGTACATTCTGCTGTAAGGAAATGCACTACACCCAACTTCTCTGTTTCCAGCATTACTGAGTGCATAGGACAGCTGATGTGTGCACATGCTCACTCTGTTATCAAATTGGTGTACATCCATGTCTAACAGAGAGTTTGGGGTCTCAACGTCAGTGCTTATAGGGACCACACATTGTTCCATACGCAATGGCATTATGATACATGCACTTGTAGCATCTTTCAGCTGTTCAAAGGAAAACAAAGCAGCTTTCCACTGTGCATGAATTTCAACCAATTCATTCCAAACCTGGAAACAATATTCACAATGCAGTTTTCCTCTAGTTTAGATCAACTAACATATAGTCCATAGTTATACCCAGAAAGGAGATTTAAGAGCACACACTGACAAGTAAAATTTTAGGTCTGTGACAACAGCAAGTAAAAGTGAAACATTATGACACAAAGTACAATAAAATGCAGATTTTTTTTAAAGAATACTTTAACTATGATTTATCCCATTAATAAAAATTAAAAAAAAAAACTAAAAAGGAGCAAATCCTCAGTTAAAATATAAATAATGCACTGATTTCAGAATGCAGTTTTGATTACAGAACCTTCTGTCACTCAGTGGTTCACAATTATTCTGGGCCTCTTCAGAAGCCAGTGCAGCAAACTGCTTGCAAATCTGTGGTGAGGTGAACCACTAAGCTATGATTACCATCACTAACAAATACAGCTACGCACCCCGTAAGGCTGGAGAGGTGGGAGGGCAGCATACTGACTGTAGTGTCACAAAGTTGGGGACACAAGCTAGAGGTTCTCCCTCCAACGGATATATCTAATTGCAAGAAGATGACCATCACAACAGATTCTGAGCAATGAACACCCAACACATAAGGTCTGTTCAAAAAATTCTGGAATTTCGTCCACACAATTTTTCTATGCCTACCTTTTACTTATTGTGCATGGTCTCCTTAAAATACTCTTCTCCACAACTGATACACTGCTCCCACCCCATTTCACTCGCTGAAAATTTTCTTTTGCCAAGACTATTGTTGCAAAGTGCCATCTTTTCAATGGGCTTTTCAACTTTTGGAAAAAAAAAAAAAAATCCGCAGGGTCTAGGTCTGGAGAATACAGAGACTGAGGCAGCACATTGATTTCGTTTTTTGTGCAATAGTCATGCACCAACAGGGATGAATGTGTGGGTGCATTATCATGATGCAAGAGCCATGAACTGTCTTGCCACATTTCAGGCCATTTCCTTCTGACATTTTCTCGCGGGCGTCGCAACACTTCCCAATAGTACCATCGATTAACAGTTTGTCCCTGTGGCACAAATTCATGATGAACTAATCCCTCACAGTCAAAGAAAATTATCAACATAGCTTTGACATTTGACCTGACCTGATGAGCTTTTTTTGGTCTTGAAGAACCTTTTCTGACCCACTGTGAAGACTGAACCTTGGTCTCAACATCATAGCAGTACACACACGTCTCATCACGAGTTATGGTTTTCTTAAGGAACATTTCGTTCTCATTTGCATGATCCAAAAGCTCTTCACAGATTGTGAGGTGGCGGTATTTCTGGTCTTGAATCATGAGCCGTGGGACGAACTTGGCAGCAAATTGATGCATTCCAAGATGCTATGTCAGAATTTCATGATCTGACCCAACTGAAATGTTACTTTCTTCTGCAATGTCCTGGACAGACAGTCTTTGACTGGCACACACAATTTCGTTGACATTCCTGACATGAGCATCATCAGTACACATTGAAGGGCGTCCTGAACAAGGGTCATCTTTAACGTCCATCCAGCAATTTTTAAACTGTGTTAACCATTCCTAACATTGAGTCAGCTTAAACACTCATCACTGTAGGCTTCCTGCATCATTTGTTGTGTCTCTGTAAAGTTCTTATTGAGTTTCACGTAAAATTTAAGGCAGACATGTCACTTCTCTAACTCTGCCATCTCAAAATTCACTAACTGTGCGACAACATTCTACTGAATACAGCACTGAACAATAACTAACAGACAAGCAACAATGAAACTTCTGGCAGTTACACATTAAACATAGCGAATGTTTCGGAATTTTCTGAACAGACCTCATATAATCCAAATCCAACTAATCGCTCTTGAAAGTCGAAGTGTTAAGACATCCGTGGTTGCTTTCCCTTTACTATAACCCTACTGTAGTACACCATGACATGATATATTAATATGAATTGGTCTTAGGGGAAAATCAATGTGTGTAGTGGAGAAAAATGGAACACTGTAAAGGTGATGGCATAAAGAGTGAAACTGAAGGGTGCAAATGAGTACAACGTGTCACTTGTAAGGTGTACTCAAAAATTAAAAATGAAGATGCATTTAACAGTATGTATTCCATTAGACAGAAAGAACTGCTATAAGCTCCTTAAAAAAACTGAACATGATGCAGATTGGTACAACGAAGTCTTAGAGAAGTAAAAATAATATTATAATTAGTAGTTATTACTACAGATAGTTACAGTTCATTTATTTGAATACATAACATATTGGTGTACAGTACTTTCACCTTTGCCTTATAGTGGTATCTCATATCTGGTGTGAACTGTTATATTGGCTTTTCCATGGTTTCCCTAAGTCATTATGAGTGACTGCTGGCACGCTAACTTTGAAAAGGCAACAGCTTACTTCCTGTATCATATCTATTGAATCTTCACAGGGAGTCCCACAATCACAGGAAATGATTTTTACCAGGGTAAATAAACAAAGGCTGCACACCAGGAAAAAATTAAGGAGGTGCAACGAAGTGGCAGCAAATGCCAGGGCTCTTGTTTACAGTGTATAGTGCTGATCTAAACACATTTTGACCCTCCTGAAGATGAATGTTAAATACCCTTAAGTGGTAAAGGATAATAAAGTTGAATTTCATAACTCAAGTGATGACTGGTTGCTATAAGAATTTATATCAGAAACTATCGGAAATGAATTTCTTAGTTTATCTCTCAGGATGCCTTTCTGCCATCCTAATTTCACAAGCTGACAATACAGTCAAGTTGTACTGATATCTCAACCTGCCTGATGGGACTGAGCAAGTTTTACTAACAATTTCACAATGTGCTAATGAGCAATAACCATCCAGAACACCCAGCCCAGTAACAGTGCTTTCCCTGTAAAATGCCAAATAATTCACAAAGACTGACTGAGAAGCAGTTTTATACATGGACTCCCCCTGTCCCCAAGAGTGTGATCACACATAGTAGGGCCTTTACAAAATGCCTGTGGAATGTTAACAGCTATTTGTGTCCAGTCAGCTATCTGTTTTTGAGTGTTTGATGTTGCTATCTGTATCTCATGAAAACTAGCTTAGAAAACATGTACAGTAGTTCCTGAATTCATTCCTTGTAAACACACAAAAACAATGAAGTTTAATAAAAGACAATAGACTTCTCCAATTGTAGAAGACCTGCCTTGAGTCATTAACAACTACACCATATGAGCAGTATGTGCTTCCCTCAGAAGTTAGAGGACTAATGAGCTGAAAAAGACAGAAAGCAGCAAAATAACTATTATATCATTTGTAAATGGTTTACCTATAGTTGAACCAGCTTTATTCACTGATGAAATTATAACAAAACCAAAGCCTTCATTTTCTCGTCTTGTAACAGTGACATCGTATGGGTACCCAGCTTCCGGTCTGGAATGAGCAGCAACATCTGAAATTGAAAATAAACTTAATTATGAGTACACTATGAATAAGTAATCCACCAGACAGAGATTAACTGTTTACTAAATTAAAATGACAAAAAGAAAGAAGGAAAGAAGATTAGAGTTTAATGTCCCATTGACATTGAGGTCATTAGAGAAGAAGCATGGGGAAGGAAATTGATCATGCCCTTTCAAAGGAACCATCTCAGCATTTGCCTGGAGCAACTTGCCTAAATCATGGAAAACATAAATCCACATGGCTGGACACAGATTTGAACTGTCATCCTCCTGAATGCAATTCCACTGTGTAACCTTGAGGCGTAGCGGCCTTGAGGCGGTTAAGTGGGAGATGTGTGTCAGAGCTGGATAGTGACAGATGGTGACACGAGACTGGATGCACATGTATTTTATGTATCAGCCGATAGAGGACAGTATTAGATAGGGGACTGTGATTTAGTTTCGATTGTGCCCACTAGAGTGCACTAAAGTAATAGAATGTTTTTCATAAACTGTTCTAATATCTTCATAAAGTATTATTATGTCTTTTTGTGTATGTAAAATGTTATAAATGGGTTTTAGCAGTATGAATGATGCGCGAGTGTGGTTTAAGATTAATATGAAGATAATTGTTTAACGAGTTATGAAGTGGGATTTAGTGTGGGAACATTTTGAAGAAGTATGGATGTGGACAAAGAGGATTTTTGTAGAATAGATTTGTCAAGTAAGTTCATGGTAAAGGAAAAGTTAATTCAGGTATAAATAACAATAGTAAATAACTTTATGCATAAACAAAACTTCAGCATATTAGATAATTACATCAGTAAAAAGTGCAGTCGTTAGGTTTATTATTTTACGATTGCTTATTGATGAAAAGCGTGGACTGACACAGGAGAATGTTGTTTTGCTATTGCTGTTGAATAAACTGACCAATGGTAAAGCAATATTCTTCGCGCGCCTTTCTCTGCTGGTAGAGAAGACTTAGAGTATTCTAGAGAAGAGTTGGAGCCTAGCCATGAAACAGTTCGGACGTGTGTAGTAGTAGTTCTGATGGAAATGATAAGTTGCCGGATCTAGCAGTGTTTAATACATCAAAAGTGTTGTAAGGTGATGGCATAATTATTCCGATGGGTGTATAGAAATTTTGGAATTTTTAAGTGAATTTTGTGACGAGAAAAGACAAATTCCGCATGGCGTATTGCGCAGGTTGGTGACTAAAAACTGTGACTGCATTAGGTACTGACAGACTTAAAATTTGGCGAGCATTCTCCATCAAAAACAATCTGTATTTTTGTAGCTACTACATTTTCGGGAAATGCAGCACCATAAACTTGCTAATGTGAGTGAAAGGGATTGTGAGTGACTGTGTTAAGACTAGCTCGGGCTTGGCAGTGATACCTGTTCACCTACGTTTCAGAATATATTAATTAAGGACAAAATTTCCAACCTTTCATTTCATGTGAAAACTTTCTCCCGAAACATAGATTAGTGACTTTAATTGCAGCCTGGTTCATGTCAAAGTATGGTAGGTTTCACTCGGCTTCCCTACTGATGATCTGCTGAGACAATGTTCACAGGTAGGTGCAGGTTCATCGTAAAGGGACGGAAGGAACCGCGCTGCCGCAACCTCACTTGGCAAAATGACAAAAACACCTCATAACTAGTCACTAAGAGGTGACTGTTTTTGGACTGCTATTGTCGCTTTAAGAGTTTAACATACAGTCATGGACTTATCCATCAAACATTACTGATGTGTAAAATAAATTGTTTATAACAAAACTCTGAAACATGTTTTTAAAATTTAGAAAGATTTAGAGTTTGTTTTAGTGTGTGAAACTCCGTTTATCAATACTGAATACGTAGTAAATGAATATATAATATTAAAGAACAATTAAAGTAAACACTTTGGAAATCTTCTATGACTTATATTTTTAGTTTTTGTACAAAAAGGAAAACAATGGACTACTCTGAAGCTTCTTGCACTGCATATTCCCACTCTCACATTGTACTTGTGTATAGCATATGTACAGTAGTATACAAATATTATCCCATCATAACCACAAGCATGTTCAAATTCAACAGCAGGGTCTTCATTGAAGTACAAAACTTAGGAATGACAGCATTTATATTATGGACACCAATGTACAGACATGTCTGTACCCTCCTGGATGGAGGGTCCTGTTATTTATAAGAATACTGAATATTCCAGAATATGCAAATATTACAAACACAAGTAGTTTGAGAACCTTCTAGAAATGATAAATATTAAATAAGAAATATTTGCTAGTGATTTGATTTGAACTGGGAACCCACAGTACAGCACCCAGTAACATTAACTGCTACACTAACATTACATACAGCACAGCTCACAGCAAAATCTTTTTTAATTTAAATTTAGTACATAATTCAGTCAGTTGTTCAAAAATATTGACATTCTAGTAATTCATTCTTAGAAGTAGAAAAATTTCTGGAGACTCTACTGTATTGAAGCATGTGTCAAAAGAGATTTGCTTGAAGATTGTAACAGCTTCCAGTCACACTGAAGGCGATGAAAAAATTAAAAAGTTTGAAAAGCAGGCTTTACTTCAAAAATCAAGACTTTCTGCTCAAATTTTTGTTCCTTGTTTTAAGACAAAACACACACACACACACACACACACACACACACACACACACACACACACACACACACACAATGACAACAGCAACTTACACTTCTAGGTGGAAATAGACACGTAGTCCACAATGAAACTCCTGTTAGGTTTAATATTGAATACACTGCACATTCATGGGGAAACCTTTCATTTAGCAAACAATGGTTTGTGAATGAAGGGTAATTAGGCTTTAGGATGCCACCAGTGGCAGTAAATGCAGTCCTTACACACAGCTCAGTGATGTAAACATTAATTATTCGCATCTTAATGTGGCTTCAAAATTATGGATGTGATGTAAGAGACTACTTTGATGTAGAATTTGGGTAACAACTGATTGGTTGATATGGTCCAGTTCCATGGACAGCTCAGTCACCTGATACAATACCCGTGGATTGTTACTTCGGTGACCATGTTAAGATTTTAGGTTATGGGCCTAAAGTCAGCACTCACATGAAGGTAGTTTTTAGGACTGCAACAAGTGATACACCAATCTACTGAGATACTAGAGTACCTGTGTCAGCCCATGATGTGTCACCCAACAGTTTGTTGCGATTATGGCAATCAACAATTTGAACAGGTACTTTAAAGTAGGCCTGTTCACCATGTGACCGTGCAAGCTGGCTCACGCTCACACTTCAGGAGAAAGTGGCTGGCTCACAGTGAGTAATAGTAGTGGAAGGGCAAGGGAGAAGAGGGGAAAAGGAATTGGAACAAGGCAGCTCAGCATGAGAAACTCTTTTCAACATATCTACTCTAGGACTGCTAATGTTAGTTGAATAGAAATGTATCGCTGTACTGTGGCTAATTAATGGCCTTTGTGGGAAATTGATTGCCTAAGACTGCTGCCTTGATGAGAAATGAAACTTACATGTCTTTTAATTGATGAGCCAAAGAACATAGGGCAACTAAGTACGAAACATGATACTTTGTACGACTGATGCAGCCTTAGCATGAACATAAGTTTAAATTGACTTCAACTCGTGTGACTATTTTACTCACATGTTAAATATAAAAACACTGCATGTCAATGAATTCTACTTATTTTGCTTTGCACTAAAGCATTAGTATCTGGTACCACTTTCTGAGTACTGCTAATTCAAAGATGAGCTTTTAAGTTGTTGCCTATGAGTAAGCTTCTGTGGGTAGATTTCGTTCTCTTCATTGTTGAAAAAAGTTGCTCGAACAAGTATGTATGCCCAAACATCGACATAACTGTAGCTGCAGACTGTCATAGAAATTTATGAGAGCAAAATATTTATACAAGGCTACAGGACATGTTTTATTATGGAATTTATCATGCAACTTCCTGTCATACTGTAGGTCTTTAAGTTATAACTGTAGCTAGCCATCCTGCAATGACCTTCGCAAAGTTCCTAACCCAGTCACAATGCAGACCTTTGCCTTTTGTGTGCAAGGGCTCTTGGAGAGCACATGCCCGCAAAAGGCAAGGGCCTGAGTTCGAGTCTCAGTCTGGCATACAGTTTTAATCTGCCAGGAAGTTTCATATCAGTGCACACTCCACTGCAGAGTGAAAATTTAATTCAGCACACAGTTAGCAAAAAAATGGCTCTGAGCACTATGCGACTTAACTTCTGAGGTCATCAGTTGCCTAGAACTTAGAACTAATTAAACCTAACTAACCTCAGGACGTCACACACATCCACGCCCGAGGCAGGATTCGAACCTGCGACTGTAGCGGGTGCTCGGCTCCAGACTGTAGCACCTAGAACCGCACGGCCACTCCAGCCGGCCACAGTTTGCACTTCCCCTGCACTACATAGTGACATTTGACCAGTGCATCCTACCACGAGTGCTCACTACCCAAGCAGCAAGTGAGCATGAGCACCTGTACTCACCTAGCCACCTCTGGAACAGGTCTGTTTTAACGAAACTATGAGTTCTAAGTTAGAAAAGTGATGAGACTGGCAACACTGTGCATGAATGACAATGCTGTTTGCCTCCCCACAAACAGGGCAGTTAAGTAAAATTGTACCTTTGACTCGGTACCAGTTTTAACATCCTTACTGCAAGTTTTACCCACCTTGTGAAGGTATTCTCCTGCGTATCCCCAAAACAACTCTGCCATTTGCAGCTGCCTTCCCCATAAGCTGTACAACATGATGATGTGATGTACTCAACACAGACTGTGAATCGACACTCACTATCTCATCTCCAGTACACAGCCGTCCGTCGAGATCAGCTGCACCACCAGGAACTATGTGGCCTATTGACACCTGCAAAATTGTCAAAAACTCTTGTAATTATTAATATACAGAATTTAACACATTTCTAATCACCACAAATATCAGAATGCAATCCAATATTTTTCATTGACAAACTGTTATTAAGATGTAATGATATCTTTCACTTTCGGTCTTCAGAAACTATTTTTTATCATTTGTATTATTTTTAAAGTAAAAAAAAAATAAAAATAAAGAAGTAACAAACTCCTTAGAGGCCTTACTAGTATTAAGAATGCAGCCTGCCACATGAGATATTAACATTCAATAAGTTCAAAAATAGAGACAACTGCAACTTTAACGTAAAATTTAAGAATATAATGAATTGCTGGGAGGGTATAACCAAAATTCCTCTATATAAAAACTTTTGCACATACATTGAAGAGCATCTGACCAAAATATTTCCCATGTTATAAAAACAGTGCTCATTGCTTTGAGGTTTGATCGTTAGTTTCATGTTCCAGTGATCATTTGCACGATAACATCACAAATTAAATTGTAAATATGGCTACATGCTGAACATTTATAAGGTTTTTTCATTTTTTTAAAAATATATACAGATGTGAATAAGTAATTTCTTGCCATCACTTTTTACACATTATAATAATAGAAATTCTTCAACAGAATAGAATGAATTGTCAAAGAGAAACTTTTTCAGTTTTTTTTTTTTTTTTTTCAAATTTTGCTTTGCTGTCTGTTGTACTCTGGACAGGTCAGTATATTTCAGGAACATTATTGCTCACAAAGCATTGCCTCGTAACTGCTGCTGCTATGACAGGTGAACTGTCATACTGATATAATAAATAATCATCTCCAAACTGTTCCTTTACCGTGTACAGTACACAACGCTGTAAAATGCATTTATATTCTTGCATACTTAGTGTTCTCTTAATTTCAATAGGAGGACCACACATTAACCATGAAAAACATCCCCTTACAGTAACACCACCCCTTCCCTATTTCATTCCCTATTTCACTGTTGGCACTACACATGATGGCATGTAACATTTTGTAGCCATCTGGAAAACCCAAACCTTTCCATCGGATTGCCAGACAGTATAGTGTGATTCATCTTTCCAAATTACTCATTTCCAGTCACCCACTGTCCAGTGGTGTTGCTCTTTAAACCACCTCAAACGTCGCTTAGCATACAGAAATATGTGGTTTATGACGAGATGCTTGGCCGCTGTAACTCATTCTTTTTAACTTCCTATGCACAGTCAATGTGCTAGCTGGACTGCTGGCAGCACTTTGATACTTATGAGTGATTACTGCAGCTGATTTCTTGTGAATTTCTACAACCATCCTCCACATGCTCAACAGCTCCTGTCTGTCAGTACATGAGGCCTGCCTGGTCTTAGTTTGGGTGTGGCTGTTCCTTCACATTTCCATTTCATGATCAGGTCACCAATAGTCAACCTGGACAGTTTTGGAATGGTTGAAATATCCCTGATGATTTTCTGCTCAGGTGACATCCCGTAACTAGTTCATGTTCAAAATCCACTAAGCTCTCCTAACAGACCCATTCTGCTGTTACTGCTTCCCTACTGACATCACAATACACTCTGCCTCCTTTTATACTGGCAAGTCTGAATCTCATGACATCTATCAGTTAATTCTGCATTACATAGGGGTACCCAGATAATTTTGATTTCCAAATTTATACAAAGACTGGATTTTTCATAGGTCACTGTAGATAAAATTGCAGCTGCAAAGTGAGTTAATCTTGTCAATTATGGATCATAACAGGTGGCATTATACTTCAATTAAAATTACTTTTTGAGTGACATTTCGGTGAGTTGAGTGGTTGGGGCCAGGCATCAGCCAATCACAGCTGTTTCTCAAGCTCCACGTGCTTGCTGTTTTGCCTACTCTGCCTGCACAAGCCTTTCCAGGTGATGTGGACGTGCTTGCAAGTTTGGGAGAAGGCGAAGTATGGCTGGCAGCAAGGGTGAAAGAGGTGGGGAAGCAGTGCCCAGTATGCAGTGATATTCGTGTTGTGCCACTATCAAAATATTTTTATGCAGGTAAAGCAAAAGTATGTCTGCTGCTGAGGTTAGTCTTTGGTAAAGTTTTAGTTTCTGCACAAAACATTGAAAAGCATGATGTAAGGTTAACAAAACTTTATTACATGAACATGCATAAACTATTTGGTTATAACCTTGGATTCTTTTGCACCTTAAAGTCTAACATTGTAGCTTTAGTGGACATAGTTATTATGATATTTTGAAATTAAGAAACCTGCAGCACTTAAGTAGGAGAAGTTGCAGGAAGAAATGTGGTTGCTTTACATTCAGTAGATTTTTAGGTCATATATTACTATATATGTAATGCAGCCATCAAACCAAAATTGTTTTCAACAGTGGAAGGAGAGCCATATCTCACTGCACTGTGGAGTAAATACAGTTTTTATACTCACTGTACACCACTGCGCACCACATCAAAGTTGACCCTGTACACTACGCAGAATTCATGTTTCGTGTTTCTATTTCTTATGGAATTTATAACATCAGTCACATTCAAAATCTAAGTTGACATTACAGCTTAAGTTTACTTTAACAAGATTAAATGAAATAGAATTGTCTATTTGACACATTAGTATACAAGCAAAGGACTGATCTATTAATGGAAATGTTTTGAGTTCAAAGACACAGTCAAGCTTATTTTAAGCTTACTGTTATTTTTTTGCTACAAAAACAATGTTCTCATTGTTATGTGGTCATAAAATTAATAGCTCTTATTTTAGTTAGTACAGTACTTTTATCAATGTACTACAATGTTTTGTTATTTTATTTTTACACCCATAAATGTAAAAAGTTGGGAATTTACATAAATTATAATTCCTAAGTTTTAGTCGTTGATTGATGCATTAGAATGCATGAAGATTTGTCTCATACTAAATACATATAGAACTGGAATCCGTCAATTTTTCTGTACCTCCTTTTGACATCAAAGAACCATAAAAAACAACTTGAGTAAACCTTCAGTAATAGTCATCATCTGACTATCCTTGGGGGAGGGCAAACAAAAACATTACCATACCAGACGACAGTAGAAAGGGTGAATTAATGAACATTGTGGCTCAGAATAAACCCCTTTACATCATATCACTGCCATTTCAATTCCATTACACTCATATGGGCTCAACTTAAGGGTTACGTAGCAAGGACCAACAAAAAATGGGTGCTGGTGAAAGTGGAAAGATTGACAAAGGATGTTACAAACCAAACTTTGTCATCAGATTGGCATAATGTTGTGAGAGACACAAAAAAAGTAATAATGAAAGCATGGGATAATGAATGTGTTGTGGAAAGTAACATAGAACAACTCATTATTTCGTTAAATTCTGACAGTAGCTGTAACGACTACACAGAAGATAGTGAAAGCAATTCAGGTATAACTAGAGTGCATCCATTAGTAGTATGGCATGTTAACAAACGTTCAGTTGCGTTCAATTCTTAAAATTTTCTCTGCTTATTTAGATAATTTGTTGCTTTGCAACAAGTGTGTGGCTGAATACTCATCTTATTGCTGTAACTTGACTATAACATATGGTTACAGTATCGTAACGCATCGCTGTACCTACAGAAGCAGTAGTCTCCACCACTGCCCTTCCTGCTATCCACCAAGAGGTTATAAGTTAAGTACAGCTACTCACGGAGGTGGGCTGTAATTATCATATGGCAGTGAAACTTGGTAGATATGCTAACATATTAATGCAAACCAATTTACCCTGGAAAACAGTTTTGTCTCAAAGGAACTTACCACCAACCCGGAAAAAATTAGTTCCAATTTTGGCCACCAGGTGCAAATCTGGTTATGTACAGCATCTCGTCAACATCTCCAGTGTTCATATTGAACAAACTGTGTAAGCAGTGGTTTATAATAAAATCATTATGCCTTTCCCACTTGTTTGACCATTTCTGCCTATGTTCTGTTCCTAATTCATTACATATGGAAACATTTATATATGTCTTTCTTGTATTCACAGCACCAGATTTGCACATGGTGGCCAAAATTGGAACTAATTTTTTTGAGCTTAAATTACTTACACATTAAAATATCTAACAAGTTATCCCGCCATACGTTAATAGCAGCCCACACTGGACCTCTGTGAGTAGTTGCACTTTAATTATAACAATCCAGTAGAAAGACATAAGCAACAGTCGGTCAGAAGGCAACTTGTTTCTTTTTTGGTGTGCACTCAGTTATTGACCACATGGGCATGTGGCATGTTGTGTACAAGACAGCAACTGTGCCCCCCCCCCCCCCCCCCCCCCCCCCACTGCTGCCATCTGTCAATCACAAAGTAATTTTAATCAGAGTATACCTTCTACGTATGGACCATAACATCAGACAGACAGACAGAAGTGCAGCAGTCTTTCAGCAATTCAATGGTGGGCAACAACAGCATATGACAGGCCATACTTAAATCACATTACACGTTAATAAAAACCAAAGATCAGATACACAAGGCTTTATTTCTTCTTATTAAAAGGGGATAATCCAGACTGGTGGTATTATCCTGGCATGGTAACATTTACATTGGATCAGTAACATTCTGTTACAAATCTGTATGTAATGCAGAGCAATATTCCTCTCCCAACCTTGCTTCCAAATTGTGTGACAGTAGAGCAGTTAAAACTCCACATTTCCTTGGCCTTCTATTTCACATGACCACAACGCTATGATGCACTTCTGTAAATATATCAAGAAGGATGCAAAATTTTTTGAACCACCTTCAATCAACTTCCATGCATTGTATGCAGTGACGGTGTGACCATTAATCAGCATAGCTTCCCAAAACACCTTTGATGTTATTCAAGTTGATGCCACAGTATGGTCCGCCATAAACAGGGCAGATATTTGCAGACATACTGAACTATACAACTGTCAAACCTCTTTACACAAAAGGTAGTAAGACATGTTAGTAATTACTGAGCAGTCTCCCTACTTATCTCCTTCTCAAAGCTACTGAAAAAAACTATGTATGCAAGAACCGTAACAAACCTTTCTCAAAATAAAATGCTTAGTCAGTCTCAATTTGGATTTCAAAAGCGTCTCTCCACAGAAAATGCTATTTTTCAAGTTACATACCAGATTACACAAAACCTGAATGAAAAAATATTGTCAACTGGTGTCTTCTGAAACTTGTCAAAAGTACCAGACTGTGCAGTTAACAGTATTCACCTACAGATGCTCTTAAAAGACCTTGTTAGTAACAGGTTTTAATCATGTCTGACTAAACTGATGCAGAGTGCTACATTAAGAAACTCAAAGAATTCACACAATGAAACATCATCTTCAGAATGGGGAATAATCAGTACCGGTTTAGCCTAGGGATTGATTAGGTTAAACTCTGGTTCTTATTATAATAAATCATCTTTCATTGTATATCCAAGATGCAGAAACAGTTCCCTTTGCTGATAATGTAAGTATTATTATGAAGCCTAAAACAGTAGTTTCAACACTTGAAAATCTAAATAATACTGTTTCAAAAATGAATAACTGGTTCTCTGCAAATTGACTGTCACTGAATATAATTAAAACATAGAACATGTAATTCAGTACTGAACAAGGCCTGACCACACCATTATAAATAAAGCATGAGGGTAAATCAATAAATTAAACACAATATTCTGAATTCTTAGGGGTTTATATTGATAATTATATTGATAAAAACCTGAACTGGGAGGCACATGTTACAGATCATTGTAAATGTTTTAGCTCTGCATGTTTTGTGTTACGGATAGTATCAGATTTTGTAGATGAAAATGTAAAATAGTTGATTTACTTTTCCTATTTTCATTCACTAATGTCTTATGGCATCATATTCTGGAGTAGCTTGTCACTGAGGAGAGAGTATTTGTTGCACAGAAGCATGCAATAAAGATAATGTGTAGTGTCCACTCTACAACCTATAGAACACAGCTCTTTGGACAGGTGGGCATACGGGCAATAGCCTCACAGAACATTTACTCCCTAGGGTCTAGAAAAATTTCTGCTACCAGTCACAATAAAAGATTATTTATTCGTCACACAAGTGGTTTCGGGCTTGCCTCAGGTGTTTATACATTCATGTACATGTTTATATTGCTGGAGATCAATACAGACCAAGCATCATTATTATAATTACACTGTGGTGGCATTTTTTCCATTTAGTTGCACATTTGTAATCATATTCACATTCATGTTCCAGTTTTATAAAATTTAGCAGCATATTTCACTCTTGCGACATGCACTCGTGACATACACTGCATGGAAACACAGTGTATATCATGAGTGCACACTGCAACAGTGAAATATGCTGCTAAATTTTATAAAACTGGAACATGGATGTGAATATGATAACAAATCTGCAACTAAATGGAAAAACTGTCACCACAGAATAATTATAACAATAATGCTTCATCTTTATTGATCTCCAGCAATATAAACACGTGCATGACTGTATAAATAAACACCTGAGGATGGGCACAAGCCCGAAACCGGTCATGTGACGAATAAATAATCTTTTACTGTGACTGGTAGTGGAAATTTTTCCACACATTATAAAGAAACAGCTACAGAGTTCGACATCATCCACTATGGATAAAATCCATTTTATATTTACTCCATTATTAAGTTTGCTGTCAACAATCAATCACAGTTTGAAAACAGTAGCATTCATAAATATAATTCTAGTTGAAGAGATGATTTACACTATCAATCACTCAGCCTTTGTGTGGCATAGGAAGGAGTAAGGTACTTGGCCATAAAAATCTTTGCCCACCTACCAGTGATACAAAAGACTTCATGGTCGCTTAAGAAACCATGGAAATGGTCAGTATGTTGCTACATATTCCTTTAAGAACATGTGTTATAAGTGTAAAACTGATTCATTCCATATCAGGTAGTTAAAATTATCCACGCAACACGAAAATAACTAATAGGGTGATGTAGCGTGTTACATGTTACTACAAAGGTATGGGTAATTCAGTTGCACACCAGCATATATTAGCAAAATGGGAAAGCAGGAAACTTGCTTAGTTGTTGCACATTACACTATATTTATACCTGAGAGCCTTCTTCTGTACCGCCAACAATTCTGAATCCAAAACCAGTTTCTTGGCGAACTAAAGTCACCAGTGTTTCCACCCATTCCATATCTGGACCAGCTGGATAGATTCGAACTCCTTGTCCTAAACCTACCCATCTTAAGTCTCTTGGGTATCTAAAGAAGAAAATAAAGAAAATTATCCTAATAACAGCACACATGGCCTTTGAATGTAACAATGCATTTATGTTTACTGTCTAATGTAATTTTGCAAAATTTTAGTTAAAAATGTATAAAACATATGAAACACTTAAACAAGTCCAGGAACTGTATTTGCTTTCATTAAAAATTTAAAATAATTCTGAAGACACAACACTGAGTTTGGCAAGGTATACACACCAAAGATACATAAATAATATAATTATTTTAACATTCATAATCTTCCTTTTCAAATAAATTAAATGTATTCGTAGTTGCAAAATGAACAAATTTCAGCTGTAGAATAGAATGATGCCAATGAAAATTCATACCGGACCGGGACTTGAACCTGGACTTCCCGCTTATTGTGACTGGTGGCCTTACTATTTTGCTATCCATGGCCAGATCCAAATTTTTGTATGTTGTCAATCATGCGTCTACAACCTGTACTCGTACATTCATTGTATATATTCCCATACAGGTGAGATATTTTACTTGAAAGTCGCTTAACCCGTGCAGCAGATAAATACAATATTTCTGTGCCTGTTTTATTCTGAATTAGGATATAAAGTTCCTTTGGACCTGTCATCATTCCATTCTACAGCTGAGGGTTGTTCATATTCGCAGTTATGAATACATTTAATGTTTTTCATAAAGGCTATAGTCACCACCTTGCATCATAATTCAGAACAACATAGGCACTGCATATTCGTCTTCAGACTTATAGAAAAATAAAAAAAAAACAGTAAATATACAAAATTTATATCAGAAATAGTGTCACTATAAAATTTAAATATCTACATAAACAGTGTAAGCTGGAGAAATGGTGATCTTTTCCATATTCTGTAACTCAAATTTCAGTCACACAGGTGGCTACAGGCATTTTATTGACCTATGTGCAAGCACCTCCACACTTGTCATGAAAACAAATCTGCTAATGATACGGTTCAAGAAAATGTTGTTGCAGGTAATACATTTAAAAGCAGCTACATGTAAAGATGTGAAAAAAGCAAGAGATGTCAACATTTTACTGTAAATTACATCTATGTTCTGGGTAAAATGAATGTCGATGCTAAGACAAGTCCACGAATACTCTATCAATTAATATGCACACACAAGGCCAGGGAAAAACTGTCTGGATCTCCCAGATGGTAATATTCATCTTTCAGTAATGAATACTGCTGTAATCAACATTTATCAATATCTGGAAAAGCACAATCCCTGCCCAAGAATTCAATACACTGTAATGGAAATCATCATAGTACTTTTAATTATGTTACATCATCTTAGAAATCTAATAAATAGCTAAGAAATTAAACACACACACAACATTTTACATTAAGTAAGATTACGTGGTGAGGGACGAGGTCTATTTTGGTGAAAGGATTTAGGTTGGGCTTAGTGTCCTGAAACTAAGTCTCGTAGGTCAAAGTATCAAGAAGCTGGTAGATACATGTTGCCAGATAATCAGTTAAGTTGCTGTGCTTCATTACAGCACAGTGGGAACTACTGCAGGAAGAAATGCCAGTTCTGAGACTGCAAACAGCTGTTTTTCATCCACCGTTAGATTGACACAATGTGAAAGGACCAAGGGAAGGAAGGCAACGCCAAGTTGGTTGGGCAGATAGGACATTGTGAATGAACAATGGCAGTACCTTGCTGAGCAGAGGTGGTCCACAGACCTTCTGTGCTACGGTTATCTGTTTCTGAGACACTTTGTTAGTGAACAGGGATTAGCAGAATTTGAAAGCTTGAAAGTCTTTGTGCCAGCAGCAGCAGCGGCAGCAGTAAGAGCAGCAGCAACAGTGTAAAAAATAAGATACAGTTTACAAGTTTTTATTTACATGGCTATACAGCTTTCAGTGCCTTTCCTATATGGTAAGCAGTTAACTTTACTTATTAAACCAATGACACAACACTTTTGGTGCAGACATTTTGTTGGGAGCATTATGAACTTACTACAACAAGAACATTAATTACAAACACTTATTGTCAATTACCTTGTAACATTGCTAGGATGTGGCTGTTCATGCTCGAAACTGGTGCTCTCCTTTCTCTTGTTGGCAGGGTCAGATGTGTAAAATGCTGGATGGTGCATGGAAGTCCCAGGTATCAGATGCGACTGCGAACTGTAGCCAGACATTTGCTGAGAATATGCAAAGTCTTTGTGTTGAAGGTATGCACTTGTTGTCTGCACTTCCCCATAACCATAACTGTATCCCTGATCATATTGTCCTCCACTGTACCCATTGTAATATGGGTGTGAAACATAATGTCTCAAGTAGTCAGAAGAGGGCGAGCAGTCATTCTGTACATCACCAACACTAGAACTAAATACCCCTGGAGAGTGAGGTGAATTCTCTGAATAAGAATCCCCACTGTTTTTGTAATCATAATGTCCATGCAGTTTAGCCCACACCTCTCTCTGCTGAATCTGATCAACGTCAATTTCATTCCCAGGACTCCTACTTCGAGAATAATCTCCAGGACGAATTGATCCCGATTCCTGTAGTGTTGTTGAAACAAGGTGATCACTTAAGTTTGTTAAAGGACTCCTAGCAGCTTCATGACGTGGGTCATAATGTTCAGGATATGGGAAAGCAGTTTTATAGTTCTCCTGGAGATAAGGTGTGAGGGGAGATGATGGGCTTTGCACTGAACTGGATAAGTCCACACCATTTTCATCACACTTCCTTTCATTTGTAAACCTGGAATCGTCTACATTGTTGGCACTTGGGTCCACAGCACTTCCGTCAGTCTCTGATGGTGACCACGGTCTTCTATCTGTTGGAGTCTTAGGACGGTTCCTCGTGTCGACAAGAGGCGTTTTTGGTCTGTTTGGAATAACTTCTTTTTGCTGAGTACTGTATAATTCAGCTGTTGGAGTCTTGCTACGGTACATACCTCCTACTGTGTCTTTATATACATTTTTTCTGTTGCCTACAGCATCATCTTTTTTCCTGGACTTGTTTTTCGTTGGAGATCCAGGTCCCCCTCTCTGCACAGTCACTGTTGCCTCTTGATTACGAGCACAGTCTTTAAGCACCTGCACCACTTCTCCGTGGCTCATGTTGCGAAGATTAATACCATTAATATCCACTAAGATATCCCCTTCCATAAGATTTTTACATCTTTGCCTATCGAGAATCTTTTTCACTTTCTGACCATACGCACTATCTGCAATTGTAAAACCAAACCCCATAGCACCTTTTACAATCATTATAGTAATGTATTCTGGTTTTGTAGAGTTCTCATCAAAATCAGCAACACCATCACCAGACATATCACTCAGGAGCACATCTGTACTGCTTGGTCTCTGGATATTTTTTATTTTTTCAGAGGAACATAAATCTGGCACAGACTTCACAGAACTATTCACAAGGTCTTCAGAACCATTATGGGTATGAGTTATATCTGAAGAAACATCTAAAAAATTGTAACCTTCATTCTTCAAATTGCCATCTTGATCCATATACACACTGGCGTCAACAGCAAATGTATCTGTAAAATACAAAAACCACTCATATTCATTTAACACCAACTTCCTTGCATGATCATAACATGAATGAAATCTCTCTTACTCTCCCTTCCCCTCAGCATTCTCTTAAAACCCTGTTTACTTAAAACAGAAATGAACTAAAAGTACACAGTATAACCAACTATAAAGAGACAATGAAAGACTTTTTTTCTGTTAATATAATGACTAGTTTTTGAGCATCATATGTATGATTTTTTTCCCTTGTATCTGCCAACTTCAGGCGCAGTTAGCTTTCACTGAAATCTTCATAATTGTTAAAGAAATACAACAAAAATAAAAAAGTGAATAATAACAGTAAAACCAGAGAGCAGAACAAGAGGTAGCATGAAAATTTTCTTCACTTTTTTGTTACATAACATTACATCAATGTTTAAATTAGAATTCTCTTTAATAGTGTCACAACAGATGTCATAATATTTATGTGTTATATCACCTCAAGGACTGTCAGTAGTACCTTTTGAGCAAATTAGGTGGTTCTTGTTGACAAGAACAGTCTACATCTGATAACCTACTCTCTCTCACACTAGTTCTAAGAACTGTTACTGCAAAGTAGCAGTGACACATTGGCTGAACAGAGTGAACAGAACAAGCTCCCCTGCAGAACTGCTACTATTTGAAGCCTAAAATGTGGTATCTTTTTTGTGTATCTACGCTGGTAATGACAAGAATTGCCTAAAAAAATCTTAATATGGAGAGAAAATGAACGTAAAATTAATACATAAAATGATCCTTGATGTAACACTATGAACAAAAAATGAAGCAATATAAAATAAGAACAAAGATGAAATAAGAATTTTTATAACTTTCATAAGTCACATGACACCACAGCTGTGGAACTACAATAAAACAAATATAACCACATTTCATACCTATTCACGATAGAGAGACGAAGTAATGTAACATTGGAAAATATTGACCATCACCAATCATTTTGTACCAGTCAACACTAAAGGGGACGGACTCAAAGTCAAAGCAACAAGGACATCAGCATGGGTATCAATGGTCCTGGCAGTGCTTGTGACTGGACAGGATCACGTGGTCCAATCAATAAGCAACCACCTAGGATAAGCCTGTCCGCTTTATGAAGCTCTAACACATACTTGCGTTTACTGGCACTTACTTCGTGTCTACGCTACCTGGCAGATTTTTGTGATTATGGCTACTACTATTGAAGTGAACCCAATTAGATGTCATGGTTCAGTCCGTGTTACACCCGGTACACTGCAGCAGTTTTGCAAATCTTAATTGTATGCACTGCTTTTTGTGCTTGTGGTTGTGGTTGTCTTGTTATTCATAAATTCTCTTATGGTTACTGCTATTTATTCTGAACAGAAGCCTTTCACAACAATTGGTGACAATATTCTATGAACTTGTATTTTCATAGACTGCAGCAATACTTCCAAGCTTTCAAAGCAAAGTGTCCTTCCATGCAGCATGCATTATTTTTGTCATGGTCAACCCAGAAAGTAATACAATTGTATTGCATTCACCAGGGATCTACCTCCAAGCAATACATGTGTGTACTGGGGGCTGCCACCTCTTGGCACAGCCCGACAAAAACATAAGCACTCCGAGTTGTCAACTGCACCTCCTGCAGCCATTATGGTTACATATGGCATCAGCTTTGTGACTAGCAACTCAAGTAAGAACTCTCCCAGTGCAATGTCAGTGACTGTTGGTGGACTGGAGCCCAGTAGTACTTGGTTAAGTCCAAATTACTGTTTTGTTGCATCTGTTTATGAGACTAAATGAAGTTAATTTATTCTTGCTGGGGAACATTAATTGGCACAGTTCTCTCTTCCACAACACAAAAAATTGCTTACAAACTTGTGCCCACTAGAGAATCTGGATAAGCTGTGATTTTCATATATGAGTGAAGTGTTGGCTGAAAATTGCAGTCAGAAAATTACTTAGTAACATCTAGTTTAGAAACTGTCCAACATCCGAAGACACACAAGTAGGCCATCATTGGAAGAGATGCAAGAAATCATATCAATAATAGATTACTGATATTTCAAACTAAACTGTCATTGCTAATTTCAGTGGGAAAATCTGTAGGGCCAGCAATCCTATGCAGAATTTCTAATCTGGGATGTAATGATTAGATCAGTCCTGGAAAAAGAGGTTAAATCGTAAGTGCTATGTCAGCATGATTCTTCACAAGCAGATGTGTTAAGGATAGCTTATAGTTTTGCAGAAACGCTTCTGGCGAACAGGAAGTATCCACACTGCACACACTATCATGTCATGTGGGTAAACACTGACTGCCAATGGGCACAGCGAAGCCAAAAATACCAAAAAGTTTCCTCATACTAAGAGGCAGCTATGTTCACAAGACTAGAGTGATGAGCAGCAAGAAAACTTGGTGTTTACAAACTGGCAGCATTCAATAGAAGGAAAGTTGTCCGATTCTTCCTTCTCAGCCCCACTTCACAAAGGAATGCGGCAACAAGATTATGCTCCTGTCCTCAATTTGTGCCAAATATCCACATTTACAAATACAATTTGTTTTCAATGTGAAGTACACAAATACGTCAAAATTTTTTGCACGGATAAAAAGGTAAAGACTCAGAAGTGTCAGCATGTAAACACAGTCAGAGCCTAGTAGAACTGAGTTGTAGGCTTTCCACAAAAGCTGTTAGTACAGTAAATAACAGGTAAAATATGAATGTCGTAAGGCAATGTTGGCTGGGATATCCCACAGGATAGGTTCTGCTGCCTGTCGGAATGGGTGTTCTTCCCCTGTGCACATTGGCCATTTTCCTTGTGGATATATGACAGTTGTTTCATATGTGTATTTGTTGAGTGTAGGTGAATGTAATGGATGCATGTATAGTGAGGTATTACGTTTGTGTTGGATGGTGATGACAGAAGGGAGAGAGTGAAACCTGTTGACGGAATATAGCCTACCCCTGTAGAATAGCACTAAGGGGGCCATCAAGCTTAACATCGCCATCCAATGGATTGATCACCGTCAGCAGTGTCATGTATCCTCACTTCATGAGGCACTGAAGAGAGGTCTGGAATTTAATCCAGGATAATGATGGAAAGACTGTTGATCAGGAACTTTATGCCACCACCTTTTCTCCCCTTGTTCGTCAAATACTGACAGTGAAAATTTCATCCACCACCACGATTCCCACAGGCTCCAAGTTGAGTGACACTACACAGGCATGCGTTAGCGACCTCAGCTGTGGTGGTGGGTAACTAATAGGTCATTGCAAGGTGTTTTATGAAGTTGATATAGGTAACTCAGGATCATTGCTTAATCGGAATACATATCTGTCATTAGCATCACAGTCATTACCAGTAAATAACTGAGAAATTATGTTCTATGATGGTAACAGAATTCCAGAAGTAGGTCAGCTCAGAAATTACATTTCTGAGAAATAATATTACTGGTTGCGGAGGCAGCAAGTCTAGAAAATACATCTGGGGTGTAAACGTTCAAGGCATTTGACTTCACCATACGAGAATCACTGAACACACTATCATCAGAAATCCATTACCAAGCTGTGGAAAATCTGTGGGACTCATTAACAAAATTGTTTACTCTTAGGTGGGTTCTCCAGTGGTTGGAGCAAAAAACTATTATCTATGGTTAAATTTAGAAGAAGACTCTCAAAAGTTTCTAATGCTTACCACTTCATTTTGGACTTGGTCTCTACAAATATGTATGTCTACTTTTCAGTATAGCCTGCATTCCATTGGTGTCTAGAACAATTAATCAATGTTATTCAATTATGTTGTAATTATATTGACTCCATTACTACTAGGTGTGAAAATACTCAACACTATATTTAGAATCTGAAAAAGGTCAAAGTGCAACCTCAAAAAGTACTAATTCTTTCAAGAATCAGCCCACGTATCTAGGGTTTGATATAAACAAAAATAGAATACTCCCCACACAGCAGCATATCAAAGCAATCAATGAAATGTCACCCCCAGAATCTTAAAGAAGTCCAAGTGTGAAATGTTAATTATAACAATCATCCCATTGTGAGTGTTGTCCAGATTTCAAAATCATTAAACACATTGTGAGAGAAAGGTGTGGCAATCATGTGGTCTGCAGCGTGTGACAAAGCTTTCATAGGGCTAAAACAGATGCTTTGTTAAGATCTTTGCCTCAGCACATATTTCCCAGGGAAACCCCTGGTCTTTGCAACAGTTGCTTCCAATCATGGCGTTAGTGCAGTTCAGTCACATAAAGACCAAAATGGAGCAGAGTATCCCATTCTGGAGAATAAAACTCAGTCCAAGTTAACTACTCATAAAGTGAACAGGATGTGAATATAGAACAGTGATAAAAGTGGTAGTGCGACCTCCAGACCAGGTGTGAGGAAACGCAGATCAGCAAATCGTAAGTAATTACATTTTTACAAAAAATCGCGAAGTGAACTGTTTGATAATCTATAACTAACAAAACTGTATCATTATAGACCCCACTGGTGATGCCTTAGAAAAGGAGAAGACGAAATGCGCATGGGATTAATAAAATAACTAGCAGCAGGAAAAGGCAGTTTGAATTGCAAAACAAGTATTTATATGCTTGCTGCAGAGGATGGCCACACAAACAAACTTGTTGAACAGGAGCCATTTAATGATGACATGTGCAGTGCACAAGTTCCATACATACTCGTATGGGGGTGAAATTTCTTAAAGCAGATGTGTTGTCTGACTCTCCACGAGGTCCAGAAGTTATGTTTGACAAGCAAAGAGGTTGTGTGTTTTCAGTTAGATGAAGCAGCGAGTCATGCAGAGGCAGTTTTCTATATACAGATGTAGCACATACTATGGACTCTCTGCTGTCAGCTGTCCTGCAACTGTACTACCTAGGTTTTGGTAAGAAAATTAACTGTTAGCAGTTTTCAGTTACAAATTATAAAACTGTTTATTATTTTGGCAATATGATTGTGCAGTATTTTTAAAGTGCTGAAAATAATGGATCACTCACACAAAATTGTGTGTATTTTTGAACAGTTGAAGGCTACATTTGTTATAATTCCACTTTACTACATCACATTTTATGTATTAAAAATTGGAACAAGAGGCTTATTTACATATCCTGTTCCACCCTCGTCTGCGGTACATTTTATGAATTTACACCATGGTATTTTTAACAAAAATAGTTTACTGCAAATTATTAATACAACTCAACTAAAAATCATATGTTGTTACACTCTTGCACCAACTGACATAGGTTGCTTATACTACCAAAGTCTCACACCTAGAATTAATGTTAGTGATAATCTCCCTTGTGTAGTCCTGTTTCTGCAAACCTATTTTATGTTCTGTTCATTAATTTTAAATTGTCGCTCCAGGTTTGTCTGCTGTGTTTTAATGTAGTACAGTGAGGAGAGAACAATTTTTTTTATCACTCTGCAACAGAGTGCATGCTGATATGAAACTTCTTGGCAGATTAAAACAATGTGAAGGTAGCAGATGAGGTACTGGTGGAAGTATAGCTGTGAGGACGAGCTGTGAGTCATGCTTGAGTAGCACAGTCAGTAGAGCACTTGCCTACAAAAGGGAAAGATCACAGGTACAAGTCCTAGTCTGGCACACAGTTTCAAGCTACCAGGACATTTTACACTTATGTGAATTTTCATGCGTGCTTCAAAGTTAATGATCTGTTGTCCAAGTTATTTTTTCACTTAGATGTATAATAATTATATGATAACTTGATTAATATTGGTTTAAATTTTTGACATTGATTTCAGTATAAGATTTGTTTTTGTGGTGGTGGAATATGGTATTTTATGAGGAAGAGCTAATTCCTTATGAGAGGAGTTGAGATTGATGATACAAATTTCTGATATACAGAGTCTGATGTAGTCATCTTTTTTGTGCAAATCTCCTGAGGGTGTTTTATCTAAACAGAATGACTATGGTTACATCTTTGCATGGACACACAGATGTTTACATCTATATACATATTAGTGTTCTATTGAAATCATGTTCCTTCTCCACCCCCTTTGAATAAAATGTCACTGTCCACCATTGCCTAAATGACTGGGATTAACCACCCAAAAACCATAAAGAGATTGCCCGGCTGAACCAACTTATAACTTGCACTGACTTGGGGTGAAAGTGAGACAGCACTCATCTTCATGACATACTTCTATCCTTACCATTTGTGAAATAACTTTTGTTAAATAACTGTCTACATTTTTATAATCTTCATTTCCAATAATGATGATCTTTCATAGATTGATATGGTGTATCTCCCTACTGTTCAAAAAATTCTCATAATACACAATTTGCACTTCCTGCCTGATCAGTTGTTTCTACCTATTTTTACTACGCATCTTGTGAGCCTATGATAACTTGCCATTTGAAAGAGGTTTAGAATTCGAACTTTACATACGATTTCATTATTGTTTGATAAAATATACACTGCCTGATGAAAGAAGTGAAGCACCCAGAAGGGAAGGAGTAATCAAAATCAAACATCAAGGGTAGAGAGGATATGAGATGTTATTTCAGTGTTTATAAAATTGAGACAAACTGACAAAGAGCTTAGAAGGATGAGCCCACTTATCAGTATGACATTGTGCCCCTCTGGCATGAGTACATACACTGATCTGGTTAGGAACTGTGTTGTAAAGTCATTGTATACTCTCCTAAGGCAAGCTGGCCCACAACTGTTGTACTGGGTCCTTGACATCCCAGATATTGGCACTGGGATGGAATTGACATCTGAACTGGTCTCACACGTTCTATTGGTGACAGCTCAACCTCATGCAGACAGTTCACAGACACACGTGCCACGTATGGAGAAGCATTGGCCTATAGAAAAATGGCACCACAATGCTGTCGCATGAGAGGTAACATACGAGGAGGATGCAGGATGTCCCGTGATGCAATGTTGTCCCATCACAGTTACCCTCAATCACTACCATCCATGATATGGAGTGATATCTGATAGCCAACCACACCATGATGCTGGGAGTAACATTGCTGTGCCTCTCCAAAAGATGGTAACTCTACCCAGATGCCACCACACTCACCGATGACGGTCATCTGGCACAGAAGAGGACTGCTATTCGTTGCTGTACACAATGCGATGCATTCATCGACTGTCCACAATTTCCACTCATAGGACCACTCGAAGTGTAGCCACTTGCATTGTGGTGTTAATGGTATTCTACACAAGGCAGTGATATCCTAGTGTGGCTCCTGCTAGTCTCTGACTAATGGTACAAGATGACACAGATTGTTGCAAGGAGTCCATTGCTTCTTCTCACACACCAGGTGCAGGTGTGAAGGAGTTACTACGTGATTGGCGCACAATACAAAGATCCTCACTAGTGGTGGTCAGACAGGCTTGATTGCAGCCTTCATGGTGAGTATACCTCCCCTCACGTTCCCATGCAGTCCACTGCCCCATCTGAATGCCCCACAAATCTAGATATTGCACAATTCGACCAGCCAGCCAAAGAGAGACCCATAATGAGGCCCCTTTTAAACCCAGTCAGGTCCTGAGTTATCTCAACACGAGTGTGCGGCAACTCCCGTGTCCTCCGCTGTGATCATTCAACATCTGATACTACTCACACCCCTTATATACTCCACCAGGCCTGGTAACAACACTAAAATTGAACAACACTAATGTACTCAGGTAGGTAGAGTGACCACCAATCACAGAGAATTGCAACCTTAATCATTTATACATCCACTGACATTGTTCACATGTAGGAAGTTTACATTGACAGCCGACCATGTCTTCTGGGTGCTTCACTTTTTTGTCAGGAAGTGTACTTAATTTTGTTTTTAATTAATTTGGTCTTTGCCAAGTTCATTTTTGGTGTCATTAAGAAGAATGTATGAATGTAATATCGTTTCCCATTTTTTTTGTTTACAATATAGCCTACTGTTTAATTTCGTCTCTCTTCTGTTCCACTGTAATAAAACACGTGTCCTGTCTAATCCTATTTATGGCAGATCCTGTTTTTGTTGAGTGGAATACAAACACTATACATGCTGAAGTGGCAAAAAACTGGCATGGGCATGTATAGTCACGTACAGAGATATGTAAACAGGCAGAATACGGAGCTGCGGTCGGCAAAGCCTATGTAAGACAACAAGTGTCCGCCACAGTTGTTGGATCAGTTACTGCTGCTACAATGGCAAGTTATCAAGATTTAAATGAGTTGAACATGGTGTTATAGTCAGCACATGAGCGATGGGACACAGCATCTCTGAGGTGGTAATGAAGTGGGAATTTTCCCTTAATGACCATTTCATGAGTGTACCACGAATATCAGGAATCTGGCAAAACACCAAATCTCCGACATTGCTGCAACTGGATAAAGTTCTTGCAAGAATGACAACTAAAGAGAACTGTTCAACGTGACAGTAGTGGAGCCCTTCTGCAAACTGCTGTAGATTTCAATGCTGGGCCATCAACAAGTGTCAGTGTGCGAACGATTCAACAAAACATCATTGATATGGGCTTTCAGAGCCGAAGGCCCACTCGTATACCCTTGATGACTGCACGACACAAAGCTTTATGCCTTGCCTGTGTCCGTCAACACTGACAATGGACTGTTGATGACTAGGAAACATGCTGCCTGGTCGGACAAGTCTTGTTTCAAATTGTATTGAGCAGATGGGCGTGTACAGGTATGGAGACAACCTCATGAATCCATGGATCCTGCATGTCCGTAGGGAACTGTTCAAGCTGGTGGAGGCTCTGTAACAATGTGGGGTGTGTGCAGCTGGAGTGATACGGAACCCCTGATATGTCTAGCTATGACTCTGACAGGTGACATGTACATCAGCATCCTGTCTGATCACCTGCATCCAGTCGTGTCCACTGCATGTTCCGACAGACTTGGGCAATTCCAGCAGGACAATGCAACACACCACACATCCAGAATTGCTACAGTGTGGCTACAGGAACACTCTTTTGAGTTAAAACACTTCTGCTGGCCACCAAACTCCCTAGACACGAACATTATTGAGCATATCTGGGATGCCTTGCAACGTGCTGGTCAGAAGAGATCTCCACCTCCTCATACTCTTATGGATTTATGGACAGCCCTGCAGGATTCACGGTGTCAATTTCTTCCAGCACTACTTCAGACATTAGTTGAGTCCATGCCACGTCATGTTGTGGCATTCTGTGTGTTCATGGGGGCCCTACACAATATTAGATTGGTGTACCCATTTCTTTGGCTCTTCAGTGTATTTAAGGTATACATCACTAGTGAACACTGTACTTCACCTTTCAAAACAATATTCTTCTTCAGAGAATGCATAGAACTTAAATTTAAATTCTGAGCTTCAATGTTCAAATTATTTTCAAGTGTTTGTTGAATATGCAAACTGATTCCATATTTTTTACATTTCCACAACACTTTTGACACCATTGCGCACAAGTGACTTCTAATCACATTGTGTGCCTATAGTGTATCCCCTCAGTTGTGTGACTGGATTCATGATTTCCTTTCAGGAAGGTCACAGTTCATTGTAACTGATGGATAGTCATCAAGTAAAACAGAAGGAATATCTAGCATTCCACAAGAAAGTGTTATAGGCCCTCTGCTGTTACCGATTTAAATAAACAATTTAGGAGACAATCGGAGCACTCCTCTTAGATTGTTTGCAGATGATGCTGTCATTTACTGTCTTGTAATGTCATCAGATTACCAAAACCAACTGTAAAATAATTTGGACAAAATTCCTGCATAGTGAAAAATGTGGCAATTACCTCTGAATAAGGAGAAGTGTGAGGTCCTGCACATAAGTGCTAAAAGGAATCCACTAAATTTCCATTACACAATAAATCACTCAAAGCTAAAGCCTGCAAATTCAACTAAATACTTGGGAATTACAAGTATAAATAGCTTGAATTGGAACAATCACATAGATAATGTTGTGGGGAAAGCAAACCAAAGTCTGTGACTTATTGGGAGAACACTAACAGAATGCAACAAGTCTCCTAAAGAGACTTCCTACACTAACCTTGTCTGACCTCTTCTGCAGTGTAGCTCTGTGATGTGGGATCCACATCAGATATGATTGATGAAGGACATCAAAAAAGTTCAGAGAAGGGCAGCTTGTGTTTCATTATTGTAAAACAAAGAAGGGAGTGTCACAATATGACATGTGAATTGGGGTGGCAATCATTAAAACGAAGTCTTTTTGTGTTGTGGCAGGCAGGATCTTCTCATAGAATTTCAATTACCAACTTTCTCCCCTGAATGTGAAAATATTTTGTTGGTAACCACCTACATAGGGAGAAATGTTCATGATAATAAAAAAAGAGAAATTGGAGCACAGACGGAAAGATTTAGATGTTTGTTTTTAACCACATGCTGTTCGAAAGTGGAACAGTAGAGAAATAGCTTGAAGGTGATTTGATGAACCCTTTGCCAGGCACTTGACTGTGAACTGCAGTGTAATCATGTACAACATGTAGATGTAGATGTAGATGTAGATCCCTAGCCTCGAGAATACAGTGAATGTTTATCATCTATCCCCTAACAGACAGGCTGTAAGAAAGCAATAAAATATACTTTTTGTGAGAAATTACTAAAGAAATGACAAATCATAAACAGGTACCTTTCAGAGTTCTGATTTAAATAGTAATCTAGGTAAATAATTATATGATTCTAGTTGACTATGAAACAAAACAAGATATAGGTAATTTTATATGTAAAGACAAAAAAATCTATCATAGTTATTAAAAGCGCAATCAATACAACTGCCAAGGAAGAGACAATAGCCAAGAAAATTAATGAAATAAATATAAACAAGCACCTCGTTGCAATACCTCGAGAAGAAAACCACTGATAAAGGAATGAAAGATGACTTGAACATTCTGCTTCATGATAAACTTGGTCCTTTCAAAGTAAAGGAACCACAACAATTAGTTGACACACAGGACACGAAATCTGTTCATGCCTAACTTAATACTGTAAGAAGAAACTAATAATGATATGCAAAATATTCTGAAAACTTCAGCATAAAAAGTAGGAATTTCAATATACGAGGGAGATCAGAAAATGATGCGTAATAATTTTATCATCAAAACGTTTAATAGGTAACAAAACAAGACAAAAAAACAAAACAAAAAATCACAAATGAACTAACATCTTTTACCCACTTTTCCACATAGTCAATAATGTTTTCAACATATTCTTCCCACTGTGTTACCAGTTTCTACATGCTCTGTTCACAGAAGTCTATTTGGTTGGAGCACAGCCATCTGTGGACAGCTGATTTCATTTCCACATCTGTCGCAAAGCACTGACCAGTCAGAAATCTCTTCATGGGACCGAACATATGAAAGTCCGATGGTGCAAGGTCTGGACTGTATGGTGGATGTTGGAGCACCTAACACAAATCTGGCAATTTCCTCACAAAAAGGAACAGGAACATGGGGATGAGATTGTCATGAAGAACTTCATAAGTGATCCAAGCTTTTCCTCATTTGCTGGCCTATGTGGTTGTCAAGTTCTTAGACACCCAGTGAGCACTAAATTTATGAAATTTCAACATGTTATGAACAATATCATACACCAGACCATAGGAGATGTAGAACTGTACGATAAAGTTCACATTGCAAACGGTAATCTTTCAAAATTGCTTCCTCAGTGGCTCCGACATTCTGTGAGGTTGCAGCTGTTACCGGCTGCCAGGTGCGTAGTGAATAACTAAAGGTCACACAGCTTTCTTGGAAGAATGTGCACCACCTGGAGACATTGCTATGGTCCATAGATTCGTCCCATACATCTTGTGAATTTGACTCTGTTTATGCCCTTTTTCTCACAAATATCTTCAGAAGACGATAACAATAAGATGCACACCATGTTTGTGTCGTAGTTCAGCTTTTCTCACTAGGACTGCACATGAAAACAAAATAACCTCTACAGTGTAAACTTCAAACTATATCGTCATGAGATTTCAATACTCAAGCTGCAATATCAGCAGAGAAAAAAAATTATTGTGCATTACTTTCCAGTCCTCCCTTGTAGTTAGAGCAGAATCTTATCTCATTAAGCATAAGACAAGAGTGAAATAGCATACTACAAATATGACATTTTTATACATCAGTACTGGATGCAAATGATATTAAAAAATAATATTAAGAAACATTCGGGTAAAAAATGCTTTCGTATCACTTGCTGTCAATCACTGATGCATATCAACCAAAATAATTTTTTATTGAAATATAAGAATGTGGGAATAGCCATTTTTTATCGTTATTTGATTACCAGCTCTGTTTAAAAGTTACAAAATTGAGCATTGTCTCAAAGATGTCTCAAAACAATTGTGAATAAGTGTATATTTTTAAAGAGGTACTGCATGCCGAGGGACTGTACATTGGTCAGAAGTGAAAAGTGAATTTGGAAATGCCGTAAGTAGCAACTGAAATATATAGTTATCAATATAACACACAGCATCCAAAAACAACTGCCACATACAATGAGCTGCTTGTAAAAGGGTTTCCTCCAAAATAGACTACTGAAGCATACTGTAACAGGACTTCAAAGTACATGGCTCAGCAATACCTGTCATATGATACAGTTCATAAGGATACTACATGACACATTCTAGTATGAAATTAATTACACTTTTAAGTAAAAATCATTTCTTAGAAAATAATTACTTAAAATAGCCAACTCACTTGATGATACTCTAGGTAAGATCCCTGTCACTAGTAAATTTGTGTAAGAATGGCCACACAGGATACAACAGGGCAAACTATTAGAATTAGTATTGAAGGTTTGGAACTTGTCTATCACAAAATGTGTACCAGTATCAAAAGAGTAACATGAAGATATATGATGCAAAGCCAAATGGCATGACATATCCAATATAAACAAACTTACCTGGAGCATTTACAGCAACAGTAGTAACAACTTCTGTGTTAGGATCATTGGGATCAAAGGGCAGAGGGTACCCTCTACAAACTTCCAATGTAACTGTCTCATTTGGAGCAATGGACTGGAAAACACTAACCATATCATGGTGTGTGAAGCCTAGTACACAGGTTTCATTTACATAGACCAGCACATCACCTGTAAGAAACCATTATTAACAAACTTTAGTAAATTTTTAAAGGCTCAAGATTCTAATTCCAATTCTTTCTTCTATATATGTACCAGCACTTGTGGGACAATAAAATAGTCTAAAATGAGTAAATGGTCAAAGTTCCCCCAACAAATTAAAAAAAAGACTACAAAGGTATTAATAAATATTAATGTAAATGAAACATTATTTCATACTATTTTGTGATCTCCAAGCTCCATAAACTGATTTAACAAAATTAACATATTCACTTAACAGAAGCAGTACTCCTTACCTGTTTGTAATTTGCCATCAAGCCATGCTGGTCCTTTTGGAACAACGGATTTAATCTGGAGAAATTCTTCTTCAGTGTCATCACCACCAACTATTGTGAAGCCCAGACCTCGAGAAGATTTAATAAGTGTAGTTGTTATCCTTTCTCCTTGAAGTTCATTAGGATTGCGAGTAAAAAATGCTCGTTCAAAATCTGCAAAGAGATACAGAAATATATATATGTATACTTACATATTTTTGTGTTGCCATAAACAAAACTACACCAATATACGGAACAGAGAAAATTTAACTAAAGGAACACTGAATATGATGTGTCAAATGAAAATCTATGGTTGTCTGGGATTCAAAACCAGATCTCCTCCCATGTCCCGAGTAGTCAGCTATCTGAGCATGCCTCCAAGCTTACTAAAATTTTCATGTTTTTGTATGTCCATCCTTCTCACTGGAGGTTTGAGGGACTTCAGCCATTCACTTATGTAATAAAATGGAACACCTACAGCTGTCCTTATGATGTTATTTATTATATGGCTACCAGTTTCAGTGCTTTAGTGCACCATCTTCAAGCCTTAACTGCTTCAGGGGGGGGGGGGTTAACTCCAACTGTAGATATGATACATCAGTGGCCATGATTCCTCAGTGGTTTCCATGGTTGGAGACACAACATCGTTGTTACAGATAGTCTGTGAAAACCAGTTCATAGATGTTGGCCACTGATGCATTGTGTATATGATTTAAGCCCCTCAGTGTCAGTTAAGGCCTGAAGATGGTGCCCTGAAGCACCAAAACTGATGGCCATATAATAAATAATGACATATGGATTGGTATAAGTGTTCCACTTTATTAAAAAATTTTCAGTGTCATTGATGTTTCCTTCTATTACTTCCAAATACTAGAATCAGAGGTTCTCCCTTAGAGTATGTGGCAGTTGCATCATTAGGGTGTGGAGAGGATTTGGGGGATGAAGAAGGTTTGCCCTGACATTGATATTAAAGACAATAAAGAAGCAATTGTTCTGAATTATACAGGAACATCACATACAAGGCAGAGACCTATCTCCATGTTCCACAGTCCTGAGGGGAAGAAGGAAAAATTGGAATTTTATAACCTCACCTTCAAAAGGCAACAAACCTTCAAAAGTCAACAAACCTTCAAAAGTCAACAAACCTTCAAACCCTCAAAAATCAACAAACAAACCAACTATGCCTACACACTGACAGCATATTAAACACGAAAGCTACACAGTAGAAATGAAACCACAAACAAGATGAAAGGAATGTAAAGTACTCTCATAGATTACAAAACTAGCACAGAAGCATGCACAAATACGAATACATCAGGAAACTAGTAATTAAGCTATCAGAATTGTAAGAGATGCATTGATCACCTGAACTGTTGACACAATATACAAATAACACACCAGGACATGGGTGTACAAAACTGTTCATTTGACTCTAATGGAACTTTTAATGTAAATATATCATCCACCAACAAGAAATATATAAGTAATAATCAGAACTGATAATAGCACAGACACATCACTCTTCTGGAAAAATATCACACTTAAACAGCAATAGCACCAAGTGAAACCACACACACACATACCTCATTGTATATGGTGTGAATCAAGTAGGTACAGACATGATTTAAGGTAGCAGAAAAATTAGTACCCAATTATCTGCAGCTTCTTTTAGTTTCTGTGTTTACAGTACACCATTCTAAAACTTTTCTGTTTTCTCTTGTTTAATAATCTCTCCTAGTTGACTATAACTTCATCTGATGATGAGCAACCAAAGTTGAAACTAGTAATTAATTCCATAAAATGCTTTATTACTATTGTACACCGAGTTTTCCAATAGACTCGATGTTGAAAGTTATTGGAACAAATAAATTGATTCAGTTTAGTTATTATAATGTTTCATCAAGTAATAACTAACTGAAATGGAAATTACTGTTCAACAAATGATGGAATAGGTCGTCACTTCATGATTGTGCAGTTACAGATATGCAGTAAATAAACAGCATCCATATTGTGCTTTCTTATGGTAGGCTAGCTGTACCTGCAGCTGCCCTGGCACATCAGTAGTTTTGTTATGATGAGTGATGGTACGTAAGCAAACTGTTGTACATGCAATCACGTTAACGTTAGCTGCCCTCTCACAGAGAGAGAGAGAGAGAGAGAGAGAGAGAGAGAGAGATTTTATTTTAATACATCAATTTTATTAAAATATTTCACTTACTATTTGATCTTTTCGATGTAGAACTGTGACCATTTCCACTTGTTCTAGATGACTGTGAATTCTGAGGCTTCCTATACTGTGAGTAACTGCCATCTTCAACCTCACTCGATCCAGTCACTAGAAAAGAACAATAAAACCATGTTAATCATCAAAGGTAGAAGGCAAATATGCTACAATTAAATGATGGTAAATTGATTGTTCACATCAAATGCTGTGCATTTAAATACTAAATTATTCTTGGAACACACAGCATCTGATGAGATTCCATTAGGACAGCTGGATTATTCTCCATACGTAACAAAACTGAGCAGCAAATGCTGATGGCTGAAAACTGAACAAGCTGTATTGCCAAGAACACTCAGCTGGTGCGCAAGTGACCTGGATCATAGAGGGTTACTGACACAGTGAGTGTACACAGACTTTTCATAAAGATCTATGCACATAGTTCACAGCTTTGTTATAAGAGCATTCCTCTAGAATACTTTTAAAAATTTCCCATATACATGAGAAAAGGTATGAATTAATTAAAAAGTAGCTTAAATCTTTTATAACCATCCTTAACTTTTTAATAGAATAAAGTCTTAGACAAATTGTATCAGATTCTATAATTAAAACTGTGTTATAAAAGTAGCCTAGGTCAATCATGTAAGTGGTCAGCATACTGTCATATTTTTCAGTGAGAAAGTGTACTTTAAAACTGACTCATTCCACATCATAGCAAGATACTGCAATTATGATGCATGGAACATGCAAAAAACTACCTAGAGACTGACTGTTGATGTGTTTGACGAAGAATATCTTCAGAAACTACTGACTGGGAGGAGGAAACTACACACTTTTCCTGTTTTCTTATACAACACAAGTTAAGTCATGAATTATGAAAAGGAAGAAAAAAAATTGTGCACAGCTGCTAAAACCTTTCAGAGGAAAGCAAGCTACAGTACATGTTAAGACATAATTATGAACAAGAAATGCATATCGAATGCCCGTGGCAGTTGTATTCCACTGAACACATTTGGACTGACTGGCCCTTCACTCATAGTTGCTGTAGTCCTGTGTGATTCATTTGTGAGAGAACATCATTTGAAACATCTTTCATGTAGCATCAAACTATTACTCTATGTACTAAGTAATTGATATATTAGTCACTGATGCGTCAAAGTTGGGGTGCTTGAAGAAACAAGGTGGAAGTATACAGTGTAATGTCTTTATGACATTGGGGTCATTAATGATTAAGCATTACCTCGAGTGGACAAAAATGGGGAACAAAACTGATCATGTCATTGCTGAAGGAACATTCCCAGAATTTGTCTGAAGTGACTTGGGGAAAACACAGAAGTTCTAAACCTGTATAGTCAATCAAAGAATTAAGCCCCCCCCCCCCCCCCCCCCACTCCTCAATATGAGGCCAACACCTTATTCACTACTCACTCTTGTCTGGTGGAGAACCAGTTGTGACACAATACACCAACTGCATCCTTATGTAAGGACTATTTGTACCTGTACTTGATTGAGAGCTGGTGAGAAATTCCAGACTACAAAAAATGTTGATGTCTACAAAGAGAACAAGAAGCTACACTACGGGCCATTAAAATTGCTACACCAAGAAGAAATGCAGACGATAAACGAGTATTCATTGGACAAATATATTATACTAGAACTGACATGTGATTACATTTTCACGCAATTTGGGTGCATGGATCCTGAGAAATCAGTACCCAGAACAACCACCTTTGGCCGTAATAACGGCCTTGATACACCTGGGCATTGAGTCAAACACAGCTTGGATGGCGTGTACAGGTGCAGCTGCCCATGCAGCTTCAACACGATACCACAGTTCATCAAGAGTAGTGACTGGCATATTGTGACACACCAGTTGCTCGGCCACCACTGACCAGACATTTTCAATTGGTGAGAGATCTGGAGAATGTGCTGGCCAGGACAGCAGTCAAACATTTTCTATATCCAGAAAGGCCTGTACAGGACTTGCAACATGCGGTCGTGCATTATCCTCCTGAAATGTAGGGTTTCACAGGGATCGAATGAAGGGTAGAGCCACAGGTCATAACACATCTTAAATGTAACGTCCACTGTTCAAAGTGCCATCAATACGAACAAGAGGTGACCGAGACGTGTAACCAATGGCACCCCATACCATCACGCCGTGTGATATACCAGTATGGCGATGACGAATACACGCTTCCAATGTGCGTTCACCGCGATGTCGCCAAACATGGATGTGACCATCATGATGCTGTAAACAACACCTGGATTCATCCGAAAAAAATGAGTTTTGCCATTTGTGCACCCAGGTTCGTCATTGAGTACACCATTGCAGGCACTCCTGTCTGTGATGCAACGTGATTGGTAACTACAGTCATGGTCTCCGAGCTGATAGTCCATGCTTCAGCAAACGTCATCGAACTGTTCGTGCAGATGGTTGTCGTCTTGCAAACGTCCCCATCTGTTGACTCAGGGATCGAGACGTGGCTGCACGATCCGTTACAGCCATGCGGATAAGATGCCTGTCATCTCAACTGCTAGTGATATGAGGCTGTTGGGATCCAGCACGGCGTTTCGTATGACTCTCCTGAACCCAACGATTCCATATTCTGCTAACATTCATTGGATCTCGACCAACGCGAGCAGAAATGTCGCGATACGATACACCGCAATCACAATAGGCTACAATCCGACCTTTATCAAAGTCGGAAACATGATGGTACGCATTTCTCCTTACACGAGGCATCACAACAATGTTTCACCAGGCAACGCCGGTCAACTGCTGTTTGTGTATGAGAAATTGGTTGGAAACTTTCCTCATGTCAGCATGTTGTAGGTGTCGCCACCGGCGCCAACCTTGTGTGAATGCTCTGAAAAGCTAATCATTTGCATATCACAGCATCTTCTTCCCGTCAGTTAAATTTCACGTCTGTAGCACGTCATCTTCGTGGTGTAGCAATTTTAATGGCCAGTAGTGTACATTACCAAGAACAATCAGCTGATGTGACTTGGACCATAGAGGGTTACAGCAAGCTGTCCACTTTTAGCTCTATGCTGAACTAAGCAATTTACAGGTTCTAATGCTCATGTTGCACAGAAAGTTAGTATAAATTGGTTTACTAGTAGCAGTACTGATTATATGTATGTGATTTTTTTTAAGATTAATGTTTATTGATTGTGTCATAAACCAAACATGTTTACAGACATTGTGCATTTAATCAGAAATAAAACTTCATTTTCCTGAGACAATGAGTTTTTAAATGTATTTATCTGCAAGGAATAAGAGACATGCCAATTATCCAGCCTATGTCGAACAGCCCAACAAAATGCTTAACATAACCTTTCTTAGCTTGACATATGTCTTTCAGTATGCACGAACTTACATGTAGCCCTTGTTACATCCATCATGAGACCCATGCAAAACTTTCAACATTTATAGTTTTCAATAATGACAGTATTTGCAATAAGTGCTGTTGCTGAGATAAGGATAGCCATGGGAATGAAGACAAAACATTTTTAAAAATGAACCAAATGGTGTGAAATAATCATCCTTGTATAAACAACTCTATGTGTCCAAAAATGTGTTTTGCATTCGGAATGCTTGGCCCAGCTAGTACAACAGGCAGATATCAGAGATTGTCAGTAGAGCCACATAACCTATAACTTTCACTCGACAATGAGTATCAATTGTATGTGTAGATACCAATCCCACAAGAAATCAATTTATCTAGGAGAATACTGTGATTAACACAGTCAAATCCTTTGGACATGTTCTGGGAAATACCAACTGGTGCTATTTTATAATTTAATGGTTGTAAAACTTGTTGAGTGAACATGTAATGTCATTCTCAGTGGAGCTGTTCTTCTGTAGTCCAAACCGTGATTTGCTGAGAATATTATTGCTGCTTAAGTGAGATACTATTCTAGAATATATCACCTTCTAACAAGCTTTGCAAAATGATGTCGGCAGCAAAACAGATTGGTATAATTATTGTCATCTGTACTATCACCATTCTTAAGAGGCGTTTGACTACAGCATGTTTCAGTCTCTCTGGAAAAAATGCCTTGCGTTAGCGACACATTACATATTTGAGATCAGACAGGACTTATTGCATCAGAATAAATCTTTAGTACTCTATTGGAAACACCATCAAAACCAGATGAGTTTTTATTTTTTAGAGTATATATAATTTTCTTAATTTCAGAAGCAGAAGGTGCCATGCATTCATATGTCTTAGTGTTATGAGACCTGCTTTTTTGGCATACTGCTGTGATTTTCCTCTTGAACTGTTTGCCCCTATACTTCCTACCATACTTCAGAAACAATTATTAAATATCTTCACTGCCAGTGACTCATCACTTATACCTCTCCCATTCAGTTCAGTACTGATGTTATCCTGTTCCATAGCTGGTTGTCCAGTCTCTCATTTCACTACATTCCATACAGCTGTAGTCTGTAGTTGGAATTACTGCTTTCTGACATTATGGGTATGTTCCTTGGCTTTTAATAACTTTTCTAAGCAACTTTGAATAGTTTTGTAGTGTGCAACTACTGCAGGGTGTCTACTTGTTCTTGCCGACACGTACATTTGCTTTTTCCTTTCATGAGATACTTTAATCCCTCTAGTGATCTTTGGTTTTTTTACATGGCTGTTTAATTTACTGTCTGTTTAGCTTCTGCAGACAGCTACGTTCAAATGATGGCACTAATTTATCATGGAATAGATTAAATTTTATGTTAGCATTTGTTCTTTATAAATATCGTCCCAGGTCATTTCTTGAAGACTATTCTTAAAAACATTTGTCCTGGAGTCATTAATATTATTCTAATTGATACCTACTGAGGAGTATACCTACTGTAATGCTCTATCTTATTTATCCTAACTAAGTGTGCATCATGATCAGAGAGATCATTTGTTGCTGGGTTAACAGTTATTTTCTTGCTCTAAGCTTCACTAAAGGAAACAGTATCAGTTAGGGAGCTACTGCTCCCAGATGATTTTTCCTATCAGAATCCTTAAGAAAATCTACAACAGTGTCACCACAGATTATTAACTGCTTGCTGCCGTCTGACAGTAACATATTAACGAAACCCAAATTATTCATAAACAGTTCAAAATTCCCAGTAGGGACCCATATATAGTTACAATTAAAAGTGAACTATTTTTCAGTATTAATTCAAAATCACACATTACTATGTGCTGATCACTACAAAATCTGCTTGTCTCAATATTTTTGAACTAGTGAATTGTCTTAATATATGTAACAGCTCTTCCTTTTTCTGTATTAGTACTGGATGAGTAAGTTGTTAGAGTGTAATCTTTTACATGTAACTTATCTATGGTTATGTGATGCTCAGACAGGCAAAGGATGTCTATCTTTTCAGAGCTCTCTAAATTTTCAAAACAGACAAGGAACTCTTCTACCTTATAACTCAATCCTGTAATATTTTGATGAAGTAAGCAAACTCCAATTTTCTGTCAATTATTTGGCATTTCACGGAGCTCTTCTGTTATTTGATTTCTTTCAAAACAGGGTGCCTGAACCCTGATTCTAGCCTAAAAAAGGTTCCTCTCTGACATACATAAACACAAGGATCTTGCTTTGGGTGATGGCAACCACCTGTACATTTTCTGCAAGAAGCTCAGCCAATCTATCATTCATTCTCCTATTCAGGTGCCAGCCATGCCTAGTATATCCCCATCTCCCAATTGTAACAACAGGCATTGCACTCATATAAGATATCACTTCAGTTAGCAGCAGTCTGCTCAACTCGCCAGGTCACCCAAGTGCCGTAATTACTGTCCTTAGTCAGGTTGTTCCTTGCTCCTAGGTACTGCCCTTAGCCAGGCTGTTCCTTGCTCCATCTACTACAATATCCTGATCCTCTTTGACAAAAGCTTTGCACAAACTCCCTATAGCCTCTGTCACCTGCCCAAGGCCAGCAACACTTAACCTGGTACCCTGTTACTAATTTGTCCTGGACCATCTGGCCCTACATCCCTCCCATGGCTACTACCTAGCAGCAAGACTCACTTCTTCCTACTCTCTTTTGATACTGACCTACACTTAGCTTCTTTGAGGCAAGAACACTCTCTACATCATGAACAGCTTGGGACATACCATACTGGATTTTGTTGTTTCCAGCTGAAGCCCATACTTGATGGGTTTCCTGTTATAACTTACGTCCTATGAATACATGGCATTTTCTGGCACCAGCACATTGAGGAACTCTTCAAAATGCATCATTATTGTTAGTTAGTTAGTTACGTGTTCCATTGATCAATCTCATGGTAACCGTTATGATGCAGAATATGTCAAATGCATATACAAAATGCATGCATGAATCAAGGTTCCTTTTTTCTTTCTTAAGCTTAAAATTTTTATTACCTACCCCTTTCAATTTATTTTTGAAACTATTATTCCATCTGTCAGACTTTTTATTTCATCTGGTAATTTATTAAAAAGTTTTACAACAGCATATTTTATTCCTTTCTGTTCAAAAGATAGGTTAAGTAGAGGATAGTAAGTGTACTGTGATGCTGTTGTAAGAATTCCAAACCCTTTAAACAGATGCCTAAAAGATGTGCAACTATGAGCGCCACACATTATTCTAAACATTTTCTTTTGAGCAGTGAATACTTTTTGCCTAAGTGTTGAGTTACCCCAAAATATTATTCCATATGACATCAGAGAGTGGAAGTATGCAAAGTGCAAAGTATGCTAGCTTGCCCTCCCAGTTAGCCGTGTGGTCTAACGCACTGCTTTCCGGGCGGGAAGGCATGCCTGTCCCCGGCACAAATCCGCCCGGCAGATTAATGTGAAAGTCCGGTGCGCCGGCCAGTCTGTGCATGGTTTTTAAGGTGGTTTTGCATCTGCCTTGGCGAATGCGGGCTGGTTCCCCTTATCCCACCTCAGTTACACTATACCAGCGATCGCTACGCAAACACTTTCTCCATATACGCATTCATAATTACGCTACCGTATAAACATTGGGGTTACACTCGTCTGGTGTGAGACAATCCTGGGGGGTGTGGGCTCCACTGGGGGCTGAACCACACACCAATAACCCTGGGTTCAGTGTGGGGCGGTGGTGGGGTGAGTGGACTGCTGTAACCTGTTGTAGGGATGTGTACCACTGTGGGCTGCAGTGGGGACGAAGCCTCTCCATCATTTCAAGGTCCCCAGTTCAATACAATACAATGCTAACTTACTAATTTCTATGTCCTCAAAATTGGCAATTATTCTGATTTGAAAAGTTGCTGAACCTAATCACTTGAGGAGATCCAAAATATGAATTTTCCAATTAACCCTTTAACTGCTCTGGACGTGTTAACGTGTGTGCCTTTGTTCCTGTCCCTGTATGCTCTGAATGTGTTTATGTGCTCCACCAGTCCTTCTTCCTGGTACTCTGAACGTGTCTACGTGTTAAGATTCTCATCTATATGTACACCCAAAAACTTAGTATGCTCTACCATGGCTACTGACTTCTGTTGATATGTTATATTTACTGAAGGACCTGCACTCATTGTAGCAGAAAATTGGATGTACTGTGACTTTTCTAAGTTAAGAGAAAGCCCATTCTCAGAAAACCAATTAAAAACTTTTCCAAAGACATTATTTGTATCATTTTCTATTGGAGTTTCTTTCATTGGCTTAATAATTATGCTTGTATCATCAGTAAACAGTGTCAGTTTAGCTTCTTATTTCAGATAAGAAGGGAAGTCATTCACGTATATCAAGAACCGAATGCGACGCATGATCGAACCCTGTAGAGCACCTAATGTAATTTCACCCCAGTTAGATGAAGTGGCAAACTTCCTTAAATCCCTTAAACCACATAAAGGAACTTTTTGCTTGCCTTTCTGTAGATATGACTTAAACCACTCATTTGCTGTTCCATTTATACCATAGAAATGTAATTTCTGTTATATAATGTCATGGTTCACACAATCAAATGCTTTGGATAAGTCACAGAAAATTCCTATTGGTGACTTTTCACTATTTAAAGACTCTATTATGTGGGCAGTGGAATTGGATTTGCTGTCTCAGTGGAACAGCAGTTTTGAAATCCTAACTGTGATTTAGTAAGTATCCGATTACTGTTGAGATGGCTAACCACTCTTGAGTACATTACTTTCTCGATGATTTTTGAAAATGCTGTAAGCAAGGATACTGACTGGTAATTATTGGCATCTGTGGCACCCCTTTTTGCAGAGAGGCTTGACAGTGGCATATTTTAACGAGAGGCTTGGCAGTGGCATATTTTAACATATCTGGGAATATATATTGAATTAGTGATGCATTCCATATGTGACTCACAACATCAGTTGTAACTGCTCCACACTGTTTTATTATCTTGTAAGAGATGTCATCTACCCCAATAGAACATTTATTTTCCAAAAATTTAATGACTGTTAGGTGAAAATTTCTCAAAACCGACTCTTCCATGTACTGCTTGGCTTTTTCTTTTGAACTATTCTCATCAATTTTTTCACCTACACTTGAGAAATTGTTGTTAAATACATTAGCTACTTGTGTACTGTTGGTTAAGATGGTCTCATTCTCTTTTTAAAAGTAATACTACCTACTCCATTGGTTACTTTTCCTGTCTCCCTTCTATCAACATTCCATACTGATTTGATTTTATTGCCTGGGTTGTTAATTTCATCTCTAACATACATATTTCTTGATTTTGTGACAACTTTTCTCAGTAGGTTACAATAATTTTTATAGTGTTAAATTACTAATTGGTCTTTGCTAATTCTTGCTGTCTCATACAGTTGTCTTTTTATTTCTGAAGAAACTTTAATACTTGTTGCAACCCAAGGTTTCTTTGAAAACGGTTTTGTGTTGCATTTAGTACATTTTTATAAATTTATTAAGAAATATGTTGCATTTATCATTAGGATTTGGCTTATTATATACATCTGCCCACTTAACATTTCTTAAACTTTCTCTGAAGTGCTCTGTAGATACCAGGTTGAGCAACCTTACACTTTTACTTAATGGTTTCTGAACTGTACACCATGCAAAGTTTTGTAAGTTAATCAATTGTGCATCATGGTCTGATAATCCATTTATCACAGGGAAAGCATGTGTTAGTTTTACATCCTCTTGCTGTACAAATACATTATCTATTAGAGTACTACAGTCTTGAGCTATACGTGTAGGGAAATTGATCACTGATTCTAAGTTATATGTCATTAATAACACTTCTAGTTCACTTTTCCTATCAGAATTGCTTAGGAAGTTTACACTCAAATCATCACAGGTTAATAACTTCTTTTTGTCTGACAGACAGCTTAACAGGGAGTCAAACTTTTTTATGAATATCTCCCAATCTCCTAATGAGGACCTGTACACTGTTGCTAATGTCAACACTACATTATCTAGATGTAGTTCACATGCACAAAATTCAAAGTGCTAATTGACACAAAGTTTGCTTGCTTCTATAGTTTTGTATTTATACCCTTGTTTTGCATAAATGGGAACTCCACCTTTATCCATGCTGGATCTGCAAGTGTAAGATGCTAAATTATACCCATTTATACCGACACTTTCCATTCCCACAGTTACATGGTGTTCAGACAGACAAAGTATATTGATCTCATCCTTATTTTTGAGATCATCTAAACACACTAACAGCTTATCTACTCTATTTTTTATTCCCCTGATATTTTGATAAAGTAAGTTGATACTTATCCATCATTTTTATTTGCAGCTCCTTGTATTGGCTGTGTTTGCAGTTAAAATTGTTGGATGTGAGGTCCGCCAGTTATGCAAAACACTGTTTTTCTCAGTACCCAAACATGTTCACATTGCAGAATAAATAAAAACAAAAACTCACTGATGATTGCACAGTGCTGCCAGAACATGTTTGGGTACTGAGAAAAACGTTGTTTTGCATAACTGGCGGAGCTCACATCCAACAATTTTAAGTTGATACCATCCTCAGCTTTATCCCTATTTACTGTACATGAAGCTTCTTTTATTCTATTCTTCTAGATTGTTGTCTGTCTGTCTGTCTGTCTGTACCCAAAGGAATATACTTTAAAAAATATATATGTCGATTTTATTTCCTTCTTGCAGAAAAATTTCTGTGTGTTATGTTGGTATATTATCTGAACAGATTTTAGATATAAATTACAGAAATTGAACAGAAGGGAAGAACTGACAGAGCTGCCACAAAATGTACGCCATCCTACACGGTTCAGTCACGTTAATCTGACTACCACCTATGTTCGACGTCAACATACAATAACCACTCACAGGCCGCAGGTACACTGGCAGAGAAAAGCATATAAAGCGTGTCAGGAGGACGGGGAAAATAGTGCATTAGTACTCGTAACGCGGAAGCGGAACGGTTTATCTGACGTCCAAAATGGCATGATCATTGGCTTTCGGTCAAAGGGTGGAAGCGTTTCCGAAAAGGGTAAGCTTGTAAACTACTTGCGTGCCGACGTGGTTAAAGTATACCGTGCATGGAAAAATGGCGCTATTCAAAACCGTTGTCAAGGCAACTGTGGTGCCCCACTGGTCGTAGATAACAGGGATGAACAACGGCTGCGGAGATGGGTATGGGCGAATGTCCGTGCAACTGTTGAGCATCTGACCGCCCAGATGAACGATGAGGCTACCGAAATTGTCTCCTCAACGGCCGTTCAGTGAATGTTGCTGCTTATGGCCCTCTGCAGTGGGCGCTTGGTTCACGTATCCCTGCTCACTGCTGTTCATCGACGACGAAGTCTGGAATCTGTACGCCTGGCGCAAATGTGTAGTGGTTGGCGAAGGATGTCCTTTTCAGATGAACCACGTTTTATTCACCATCGGGCCGATGGCCATTAGTGTGTACGGGATGTAACGCCTCGTGGAAACACCCTGCAACAATCGTCGGAAGGGTCCATGGCGGAGGGGAATGTTTCCGTGGCATTCTCTGAGTGATCTCGTCGTTCTGGAAGGCACACTGGATCAACGTAAGTATTCATTTATATCTATTTTGTTTCTCCTCGACACAATGGCATCTACCAGCAGGACAATACAGTGTGTCACAGAACTCTCAGCATACGTGCGTGGTTCGAAGAGCACCAGGATGAATTTGGAGTACTCCTCTGGCCACCGAACTGCCGGGATTTATGCCCAATTTAGAATCTATAGAATCATCTCGATCAGGCTGTACACTCCATGGTCTTCTACCGATAAACCTAGCGCCTGTGGCCATGGCACTGGGGTCGAGTTGGCTCCAGATCCCTGTCGGTACCTTCCAGAACCTCACTGACACTCTACCTACACGTCTCTTAGCTGTCCACGCTGCATAAAATGGTCAAGCTTTTGTCAGGTAGGCACATCAGTGGGGCTGAACAGTGAAAGACAAGAATTTTGCGTATATTAGAAGAAAGTGCTAAAACTGCTGGTCGATCACTCGCAGTTTCGTGTCATATTCAGTAGGCTCTGGAAACTCTGAACATCGATTTCTCGAAAAGCGGTACTGTGAGTAGGCTTCGTGAATAGCCCAACTAATGGACCTGTAGAAGACTACTAAGTTTTTTATTTCGATTACTTTTTCTATATGTCACACTTCCTTGCTCTCTCTGTAAAACTAGGAAAGCTAAACACTGGGATTGCTTGAGACACTTCGTCAAGATCGATTCTGAGGAGTGTAAAGGTCGGAGGTTGGCCCTCAGCCAATAGGAACGTGGCAGATCGAACAATGGCTGGGGTAGGCGGTCGGTAGCCCGGACGTGCAAGGAGAGGACGCAGTATGGAGACGCTCCGTTTGCAAGGTGGTAAGATGTGAAATGCAGTATATCATAGTAGATACAGTTCCCGAACCAACTTCCCCTCTCTGGCTCGTCTCACGAGCGCACCTGAAAATTATGTACTTGAGCATCTCTGTGGGTAGCCTCCCAGCTCTGTGTGGTCGCGATTTTGCATTAATTTATGTAGTAGCGGCATTTCGTGTAGTACTTCGTGGTGTGCTTCAGCGTGGCGACACATGGAAGGTTTGTGCCCTTCAGTGTGATTACGAATTCTCTTCGGTCTCCCTACAGGATAATCATTGATAGGTTGATGATACGAGACCAGTTAGCTATTTTAGTAGTTGTCAGCACCGATAATAGAATGGACCAGTGATTCCAGATTAGGTTCGATTATAATATCTAGATTGGTAATAAAACTTCTGTTGTGGGTTGGCAGGAGAGCCAACACCGTATTATTAGAGGAAGCCGAAACGCACGCGTTTTAGCTCACGCAGGCTGGCGTGAGGTCTGGAACAGGACACGGAAATTAGACTAGAAAAACGGACGTAGCGGGTGGAATACTTAACTTTAATCCATTAATGATGAGCGTCGCTCTTGACTGTACATGACTCAGTATTAATAGTAACTGGTAATGGCGCCTTGCTAGGTCGTAGCAAATGACGTAGCTGAAGGCTATGCTAACTATCGTCTCAGCAAATGAGAGCGTATTTTGTCAGTGAACCATCGCTAGCAAAGTCGCTTGTCCAACTGGGGCGAGTGCTAGGAAGTCTCCCTAGACCTGCCGTGTGGCGGCGCTCGGTCTGCAATCACTGATAGTGCTGCCAGAACATGTTTGGGTACTGAGAAAAACGTTGTTTTGCATAACTGGCGGAGCTCACATCCAACAATTTTAAGTTGATACCATCCTCAGCTTTATCCCTATTTACTGTACATGAAGCTTCTTTTATTCTATTCTTCTAGATTGTTGTCTGTCTGGACTTTGCCTTTAACCTAAAAAACCTGTCTGCCTGGTCCCATTAACCACAGCGATCATCCCTTGTGTGACTTTGGCCCCCCGTACAATATCTCAGTATGATTTATTGAATAAAATGATGGGGAAACATTGTACTGGTCGTTAAAGAATTTTCTTATTTGGTGATTCTTGTATCATAAGTTGTGTGTTATGAAGGCATACTGTTTCAAGGAAATGATGCATTGAAGAATCATCAAAACTGCATTGTTCTTGGCACAAAACTGCATTGTTCTTGGCATGATTTATTATAATTAAATGTCAGTTAATAACATTAAAGCCTCCAAAAGATCATAACATAAAAGATGTGGTTGTGTGTTCCTGAAGTTCAAGCATAGTGAAATGGATAAAGCCATGGAGTTACAAAGTTATGTGTAGTGGCTTGCTATGTCCAACACTTTTTTTTATTTACCTTCAGATTTCCTAAAAGGTTCTGGAACTTTCTTATTAATTTAATATAAGTGTGTTCTATATAATATTCAATGTTACATAAATATATGTGACCTCACTCTCAGGAGGTCATTCACTTCTGTGAACATGCCAAGGAACATGGAGCAACAAATTACGAGATTGATTTCTCATCACTGCCCGATTCACTTGCAATTCAGCATTTATTTTTTCATCCAAAAATGTTAATGCTGCAGTGAATAAATGATGTTTTGTTTGTTTTTGCTTTATCTACTCTTTGCAGCAGGATATTTTGCACTTTGTTGTTTCAGGCCTTTCCATTTTGCAGCTTCTATAAATTTTGCTACTGAACAGAATCAGTTATCAAGTAAGAATGATCATCGGGTTTTATTAAAAAGCAAGAATGATAAAAATAATTTCTGCTTATGTGGAAGAGGATTTTAAATTTTATGGCATTACTTGCAATGGAACTTTCGTAAGTTGATGTTTACTGACTCGACATACAACTTTCCTTTTTGCCTTATAACATGTTCATGGGTATTGAAGTTTGGATTTGTGTATACTACAGTCAGAACAACACAAGTAGCTTATGGACAAGACAGGAAATGTGCATTTTAATAGGGTTAACACAGGGATTTTGCACCCATCCATTTTTGTAAACAAACTACATGATTTGCAAGCCAGATACAGACAATAACTAATGCTGGAGAACAGTACAGTCGCAAATCACGTTCACTGTCATGTCCCATGCAATGCAGGTGCTGTCTCTCATGTGGTTGGTTTAGTGTCTGAAGCCACATCAACATTAGGTGTGTCATAAATTACAGCTTCATGCACCTATGAACAGATTGTAACGTTCAATCATTTCAATATTCTGTATAGCTTCCTTTGGCTGCAATGTAGTATTGAACCATGTTTTAACACAATCAGAGGGGTATTGGATGTTGTTAGGAGGGGGAACAGTTCTATGTTACTTCCATCTATTTTAAAATTTGTTAATGGATATTATTAGTGATGCTGGCAGAGACCAGATGCCACCCCATCATGTCCAAAACATGTTAAATGGGGAGACTGGTCTGTTGACCATGTTGGCAAGGGAGATGACAAGACACCCTTCAGATTTTTGCAATGAATCTCAACCTTGCATCAACTTTTCTTACCACTAGTTTTATTCGGTGATTACTCCTTGGGTCACTCCAGGTGGTTACTCCCAAATACTTTAGGGTTATTACCGTTTCTAGTGCTTTGGTGGCCATAGTATAATGGAAGAGTAATACTTATTTTGCTTATTTATCCAGAATATAACACATTTATTTATGTTGTAGGTTCACTGCCAGCCCAGGGACCAAATGTCAATCCTTCGCAAGTCTTCTCACATTTTGCAACAACCTTCTAATGTTGTCACTTTCTGTTTACAACAGCATCATCTGCCGATGGTCTCACAGGGATTCCAACAGTACCCACCTAGTTGTTTAAATATTGTAAGCAATAACAGCTCTATAACACCCCCTTGGGACACTTCAAGTATTAGTGTTAAGAACATGCTGAATTCCACTGGCTAGGAAGTCATAATGCAGTTTTAAAGTTAGTCCATTATTCTATAAGCTCCTTAAAGTTAGTCCATTATCTATAAGCTCCTTTTTTTTTTTTTTTTTTTTTTTTTTTTGAAAAGTCAATGAGCATGATATCAACCAGGGTGCTATTATCTATTGCTCTCTGCATCTCAAGGATGAACAGAGCAAGCACAGTTTGATAATATCACTGTTTGCAGAACCCATGTTGATTTCTACAGAGGGAAATTTCATTCTCCAGAGAAGGTCATAACATGTGAACATCAAAAATATTCCATAACTCTACAAAAATTATCTACATCTTTCCTATGACCATTCTTGGCAATAAGAATGACCTGTTCCTTTTTCTAATAACTTTAAATGCTTTGCTGCTTCAGTACTCTACTACAAATTGCTGCTAGAAGGGTGTCAAGTTCTTTCACATAATTTACAAAGAACTGACTTTATGTATGGCCAAAACTCCTACGGACTGTTTTTCCTTGTCACACCAGTGAATAAAATTATGAACTCTAATTTACTGAATGCTTCTTGGATTGCTCTTCTTACATCCATCCTGGTGCCTCTCGCTTTTGACTATCGATAATTGTGGCTTGTTTTAAATATGCAACAAATCACTCTGCTTACATAAAAATTTTCTGACACTATGTGTCTTTCTATCACTAACAACCTTGCTAATAAATGTATGAAAAAGTGTACTGTACTATACTTTTCAATTTTATCCTGTGATACTTCAAATATTCATCAATCAAGATCAATGTTTGATGTTCAACTGCTAAGATAAATTACAATGTGTTTCTCGTCACTAGCTACACAAAAATATTGTCATACTTACACGTTTCTTGTTACATCTGTAGTCATTCATCATATAATAGATTTATGGTCACCAATGCCCTCCTCCATGGTCAATGAAATGAATACTTGAAGTATGTTAGTTACTATGATGTCTAAGACATTGCTCATCCAAAAGCAGTTCTCCAACTAGCAACTTGAAATCTCCCCTATAACTGTAGCATTATCAGTAACTTTAGCCATGTTCTTCCAGTTTTCTCTGACATGTTCTATCACTGTAAAGTAGGTAGTCCACAAAGCATCTGATTAGCATACTTAACCCACTATTGCCACTAACCTATACACAGTTTATTTCAAACTCAGAATCTAATAATCTGACTACATATGATCAAATTCTTTATGGCAATAAACACTCCGCCACAATGGCATCCAACCTATCCTTGTGATACTATTTTCAGGGACCTTATCATCCACATTGCTGCAGTTAACTAATACTACATTAACATTTTCTGATATGGAAGGATGGATGTTCACTGTTTACAATATGGATGACCTACTCCCTTGTCTGATAACAACACCTAGTTCATCATCAAGCCATCACTCTCCAGTTACCCCCCCCCCCCCCCCACTTTCCCCAATGGACAAAACACACCTAATCTGCTACTTGAGCAGCCAGACACTTTCTGTAAATAGTGTACACTAGACCCATTTAAAGGGCTGTAAGATTGTCCACTCCATAGTGAATGTTAAAAAAAACTTCATCCGAGGTTGACCACCAGCAGGACCTTGTCAACATCTAACACAAGACTTCCCAGCAAACAAACTGAGGTAGCCTTTCATCCTGACCCACCAACTATTTTCCTGAGGTACTCCATCACCCACTCAACACTGGACTTCCCAATGACCAACATCTCCAAACTCTGTACTTGTTCAGACTTAGCAGGAAGATTGGCCACGACCCCAGCAGACAAAGCATCTAGTGTATAAAAAAAAAAAAAACAAAAGTGTACAATGCAGTATAATCACTGACAGCAAGATTGCTTGTCTACTTTTCTGCAACTTGATAGCAGCAAACCCAAGCCTCAATTTTTATTAAACTAGTTGAGGTGCGAGAGAAAGCATGGCAAAGAGCACCAATGCTCACTCCTAAGTTTCCAGGAAATGATTCCCAATGTTCCTGTTGACACTATGGATGTACAAGGGTGTGCTGAAAAGTAATGCCCTCGAATTTTTTATGTGAAGACTCTTAAAACTTTTTAAATAAAAAAATTTACTAACATTCCACATATTTATTCTTCATGTCTACCTATTTGCAGCCCTCTGCTGCTACAGGGCTCCAATTGCAGTGCATAACACACGGTGATGGGAAACAGTGTGCTGTAATCGAGTTTCAAATTCGAAGAATTCATCCACAGATGGAGCACCTTCTCCTTCAGCATAATGCCAGATCATACGTGAACGTTGTGACATCAGCAACAATCTGTCACCTTGGATTCACTGTCAACAATCACCCTCCATACAGTCATGATTTGGCCCCATCTGATTTTCATCTATTTCTTAAACTTAAACAACACCTTCGAGAACTTCACTTTGATAATGATGAAGCGGTGCAAGCAGAGGTATGGTGGTTTCTCTGTCAACGAAGTCAAACATTCTACAATGACGGTAACAACAAACTAGTCTCTTGTTGGGAGAAATGTGTTCATCACCAGGGAGACTGTGTTGAGAAATAAATATGTAGACATGAAGAATAAAGATATATAATCTTAATAACCTTTGTTTTAGTTAAAAAGCTTGAAGAGTTTTCATGAACAAAATTCTGTAGCGTTACTTTTCGACACACCCTTGTAACATCAAATTTAATGTCTGCTGCAATTACCATGTGATCAGAAGGACCACTCGTGCAACATAACAGTCCAGGTGTGAACATGTATGCCGCTGTTGGCCAGAAACATGACAGATTATATTAACTTTAGCATGTCTACAATGAATAACGGCATGTTTTCTGATGCTCAGCCATGTAGTTGGCTCCATTTCACTGCATGATATTTCGATGACTGACCCAGCCACCTTCTACATATACTGCAAACAATGTTATTACACCTACTAGCTGCCTGAACTTCAACCAGACCGTGAAGCATTGTTGGTGTTGTGCCACTATTTATAGCCAATTTCAACTCCTGGCACTGTGATAATGTGCCTGAAGAGTTCTGTGCTACACTCATTGACATTTCCCTCAATTTTTTCCAAGGATTCAGAATGTGGAACTCTCCTACGGAAGGAGAGCAGATCAAAGTTCTCCATTATATACGTTTACCACAGCCACAAATGACTGAGGTGATGTACAAAGTGGGCAGAGTTGCGAATGTCGTGCTCAAACTTCCCAGCATATTTGCTGACAGTGTGTGTGGGGTGTTATGCTACCTAGTATGTTAATGCACCAATATTACTAACTATAAGTCTTAAAGAATGCCTTCCTTGTGCATCTTAGGAAGCCTGTATGGTTGTGGTGGAATAGCCGCTCATGTTCTAACACCCTTAATGATGTTACATGACAAGCCTGATGTAGGTAATTTCATTCAGAGGACTGAAAATCTTTTTGTTGTAGTCCATGTGCAACATCAACATCAGCGTTGTTCTTGTCAGCTAACAAAATTATGTTCACTTTCTTCCAGCAGATTTTCAAATGCTACTCATTTTTTCCTGGCATCTACATCTACATTTACATTTATACTCCTCAAGCCACCCAATGGTGTGTGGCGGAGGGCACTTTGCGTGCCACTATCATTACCTCCCTTTCCTGTTCCAGTCGCGTATGGTTCACAGGAAGAACAACTCCCGGAATGCATCCGTGCGCGCTCGAATATCTCTAATTTTACATTCGTGATCTCCCCAGGAGGTATAAGTAGGGGAAAGCAATATATTCGATACCTCACCCAGAAATGAACCCTCTCAAAACCTGGACAGCAAGCTACACTGCGATGCAGAGCACCTCTCTTGCAGAGTCTGCCACTGGAGTTTGCTAAACATCTCCGTAATGCTATCACACTTACCAAATAACCCTGCAACGAAACGTGCCACTCTTCTTTGGATCTTCTCCCAACCTGGTATAGATCCCACACTGATGAGCAATACTCAAGTATAGGTCGAACGAGTGTTTGTAAGCCACCTCCTTTGTTGATGGACTACATTTTCTAAGGACTCTCCCAATGAATCTCAACCTGGCACCCGCCTTACCAACAATTAATTTTATATGATCATTCCACTTCAAATCGTTCCACACGCATACTCCCAGATATTTTATAGAAGTAACTGCTACCAGTGTTTGTTCCGCTATCATATAATCATACAATAAAGGATCCTTCTTTCTATGTATTCGCAATACATTACATTTGTCTATGTTAAGGGTCAGTTGCCACTCCCTGCACCAAGTTCCTATCCGCTGCAGATCTTCCTGCATTTCACTGCAATTTTCTAATGCTGCAACTTCTCTGTATACTACATCATCATCCGCGAAAAGCCTCATGGAACTTCCGACACTATCTACTAGGTCATTTATATATATTGTGAAAAGCAGTAGTCCCATAACACTCCCCTGTGGCACGCCAGAGGTTACTTTAACGTCTTTAAATGTCTCTCCATAGAGAACAACATGCTGTGTTCTGTTTGCTAAAAACTCTTCAATCCAGCCACACAGCTGGTATCATATTCTGCAGGCTCTTACTTTGTTTATCAGGCGACAGTGCGGAACTGTATCGAATGCCTTCAGGAAGTCAAGGAAAATAGCATCTACCTGGGAGCCTGTATCTAATATTTTCTGGGTCTCATGAACAAATAAAGCGAGTTGGGTCTCACATGATCGCTGTTTCCGGAATCCATGTTGATTCATACAGAGTAGATTCTGGGTTTCCAGAAATGACATGATACGCGAGCAAAAAACACGTTCTAAAATTCTACAACAGATCGATGTCAGAGATATAGGTCTATAGTTTTGCGCATCTGCTCGACGACCCTTCTTGAAGACTAGGACTACCTGTGCTCTTTTCCAATCATTTGGAACCTTCCGTTCCTCTAGAGACTTGCGGTACACGGCTATTAGAAGGGGGGCAAGCTCTTTCGCGTACTCTGTGTAGAATCAAATGGGTATCCCGTCAGGTCCAGTAGACTTTCCTCTGTTGAGTGATTCCAGTTGCTTTTCTATTCCTTGGACACTTATTTTGATGTCAGCCATTTTTTCGTTTGTGCAAGGATTTAGAGAAGGAACTGCAGTGTGGTCTTCCTCTGTGAAACAGCTTTGGAAAAAGGTGTTTAGTATTTCAGCTTTACGCGTGTCATCCTCTGTTTCAATGCCATCATCATCCCAGAGTGTCTGGATATGCTGTTTTGAGCCACTTACTGATTTAACGTAAGACAAGAACTTCCTAGGATTTTCTGTCAAGTCGGTACATAGAATCTTACTTTTGTATTCACTGAACGCTTCTCGCATAGCCCTCCTTACGCTAACTTTGACATCGTTTAGCTTTTGTTTGCCTGAGAGATTTTGGCTGTGTTTAAACTTGCAGTGAAGCCCTCTTTGCTTCTGCAGTAGTTTCCTAACTTTGTTGTTGAACCACGGTGGGTTTTCCCATCCCTCACAGTTTTACTCGGCACGTACCTGTCTAAAACGCATTTTATAATTGCCTTAAACTTTTTCCATAAACACTCAACATTGTCAGTGTCGGAACAGAAATTTTCGTTTTGATCTGTTAGGTAGTCTGCAATCTGCCTTCTATTACTCTTGCTAAACAGATAAACCTTCCTCCTTTTTTTTTTTTATATTCCTATTTACTTCCATATTCAGGGATGCTGCAACGGCCTTATTATCACTGATTCCCTGGCACTGTTGGATCTAAGCACTGGCACTTTGGTAAGCTTCCCACAGGTTCAACAGCAGGCCTCTTCTGCTGCTTCCAGTGGGAATCAACTCTCTATTGTACCAGTGCCAGGCTTGATGCATAATGCTATTAGCTACTGGTGTGTTAATATCATGTTTGTTTTGGCAGATGTATGAACAACTTATCATCTTGACATCTCGTTTGGAAGATCAGTGCACTATCCCACTTTCATATGTTGCTGAATATCTCCTCACCATAGAGTCAAGTGATATGATGTCATTTCTCAGGTTCTATTGTCCAATGGTGTGTTTTTGCTTGTTCAGTCAGTTTGTTGATTCCATTTTTCAGCACAGTATTTCAATAATCAACCCAATTGTCCTCTTCAGGTGATGCATTATTATGCACAGTTGCCACCTGATACCATCCAGACTGTGAATATTGGTGATGTGTAGCAGAGTTTGACTCCTTATGACTGCAATGTCCTTCGATGCTGATTTGTTTTTTGGAGCCCATGCTGTTACTCTGTGAATGGACATTCTCTCAGCAATCTCTAGCCCTGATGAGATGGCTAGAAAGACCTTAGTAAACTGAATGCCAGATCTGAAACCTTGTTTAAACTGAAAGCATCATACTGGCTTATTAGTTTTACCATCACCTTTATTTTGACAAACTACTTAATTACACTGTCCTAGAGATTCGGCAGTTGCGCCACAATACTGGCCTCCTCATATTTCATCATTAACTTAAGGCAGTGCTTCGCACCAGTGATTTGCCTGATTATTTAAGTCGTGTGTTGCTGATGTTCCTTGCAATTCCCTCAACTTTTCTAATAGTTTTCCTCACATAAGACACACCACATTCGCACAGGGTGCGGTACACACCCAGCTTTCGGACACTTACATCACCTTTAACATTACAAGGAAGACATTTTACCTTTGTTGACGGTATTGTAAGGAACTGGGAACCTAGAAATGATGGAGAGGCTTCATCCCCACTGTAACCCTCAGTGGTTCACAACCCCACAACAGGCTACAACAGTCCCCTCACCCCACCACCACCACCCAATACCGAAACCAGGGTTATTGTGTGGTTCAGCCTCCAGTGGACCCCCCTCCCCCAAGAACGTCTCACACCAGACGAGTGTAACCCCAATGTTGGCGTGGTAGAGTAATTATGGTGTATGCATATGTGGAGAAAGTGTTTGCACAGCCATCGCCGACATAATGTAACTGGGGCGGACTAAGGGGAACCAGCCTGCATTCACCGAGGCAGATAGAAAACCGCCCAGACTGGCCGGCATACCGGACCTCGACATTAATCTATCGGGTGGATTTGTGCCAGGGACCGGCATATCTTCCCGCCTGGAAAGCAGTGTGTTAGACCGCATGGCTAACCGGGCGGGCTTTGTTGATGCTAGTGAAATATACTGGATGCCATCTTTCTGGAAGAGTCTACCAATCTTCCCAGAGACTGGGCCAGCATAAGACAGATAAGAGATTCTGGGCTTTTCTTTTTCTTCCTCAGTCTCAACCTCTTCCTCAGGTGTCATTTATTTTGACTGCAATGCTGGCTTAATTTTTCGACCAGAGTACCTGTTCCTTGAGAACAGTATTCGCAAGTGTTTTAATTCTTCAACAAGTTTCTCTTTGTCCGACAGCATCTAAGGTTTATAAATCAGACACTTTAGTATGGAATTTCTTTGAGACAGACGACAATGGCTCGTGGCGTGGAAATGGAGGTCAGTGTGTGTAGGTTTCCTATATGCACTGTGACCCAAGGAGTCAACCACTCATCCACTAACTAACACATCACAGAAACGTTGTTTGCCCTCTTTTTCATGTTACATAATAAATGTAATAGTAAGATGGAGAGAGTTCAAATGAGCAACAGATGTGCATCGAGGGACATATGGAACACAAGGAGCCAAAGTCGTCTGTAAATAGTAGCATGACAAAAACAATACGTAATAGCCTGGTTGGCATCCAAATAGTGAGCATTCATAATAACCAGCTCACAATACCTGAGGGAGACAACCAGATCAGTCACCAAAATGGCATGCAAAAAAGTGGGGACCACAACTCAGCTCAACACCCGAAACACATCTTTAGATGTGTTCATTTCCCACCACTGAAACACTCTTAATAAATAGGAGAATTATCTGTAGAGCTGGAGTCTGTATGTTGAACAGAACTCTTTATTTCACTTACCTCCACTGTCTTGAGCTGCCCTTTTTGCCTGTATGACTGGATTCTCATACTGTGTTCTCCTATTCACGTGATCTATGTAGTAGGTACCATAATGGGGATCATCAATTTTCTCCCACCCATATGGCAGCTCATCATCGAGGCATTCTTCAAGTGATTTCTTTTGAAATTTAGACAGGCGAGGATCTAGCCAATGTGAAGTACCAGAGTTATGGCTAGAAACAATAAAAAATTTCATGCAGTGAGTCACTCTTACTGATTCTATAAATTATTTTAAAGGCCTTTTTTATGAATATGCGGAATAATTTTAGACATGCCAGAGACAAATGTTGTTGACAGACAACCGTTTATGTTATTAATGGCGACAAACATTACCCTAAAAGCTTAATTATGGCCTTCCTTATACCTAGCTTAATCATTAACCAATTCATGAAATGCAAGAAAACTAGGAGTGCAAAACACAATAAAAATATTTTTAAATGTATTCTAGAACTACAAACCTGAGTTGATATGCACTGCCTCACAAAAAAGGTGAAGCACCCAGAAAGGGAACAGGAAACAAAATGAAACTTCATGGGTTGAGAGGGTATGTGACATTATTCCAGTGATTAAAAAATCCAGTCAGATTTACAAAGAACTGGCAGTATGAGCCCACTTATCAATAAGATGTTGCACCACCTCTGGCCACAACTGTTGTAGCTTGTCCTTGATATCCTGGATACTGGAACCGGGATGGAGTTGATGTCCAAGCAGGTACTATGCATTCTATTGGGTACAGATCTTTCTCCCCATAGGAGTATCTCAACATCACACAGACAGCTCAAAGAGACATGTGCCATGTATTGATGAGCACTGTCCAGCTGAAAAATGGCACCAAGATACTGCGACATAAAAGCTAACAAATGAGGATGCAGGATGTCTGTGACATACCACTGTGACTTCAGAGTTCCCTCAATCATTACCAGCTGTCATTTGTAGTCATCTCCAATGGCTTCCCATACCATGATGCCAGTATTAGCACTAATTTGCCTTCCTAAAACATTGAAAGAATGGGACCTCTCTCTGCAGGTCACCACCATACTCGTTGACTATGGTTATCTGGGGCAGCGGAGAGCTGTGATTCACTGCTGAGCATAGTGTGACACCATTCATCAACAGTCCATGCTTCCCTGTCACAGCACCCTCCCAAACACAGCTGTTTGTGTTGGGGTGTTTCTTTCGTTTTGTTTTGTTTTAGGGTGCTAAACCAACTAAGGTCATACGTGTCCATGTCAGAACCTTAGAACAGCACACTAAGATAAAAAAGGAGTTAAAGGTGACAACATGTTAAGCCCAACTGATGGAAGAAAAGACAACTAAAAACAAGGACTTCCTATTGGAGAAAGGTCCACAAAATACGCTGTAGAGACAACAGAGGTCCTGAACTAAAGAGCAAACATCCTTTGCCATATCGCTACGACATATAAAAAGTAAAACATGGTCAACAGCCCATGCATTGTTCACCAAAACAGCCGACAACACAGACGTAAAACATACAGTAGAACGTAGGTGGTTAAAAAAGGGCATTCAGTCATGATATGGTGAACCGTCAAAGGTTGATGACAATGAGCAAACAGTCATGGCAGATCAGCACTTAACAAATGGTGACAGCTTAAAAGATAATGCCCAATATGCTGCTTAGCTCAAATGATCTCCTTGTGGCGAGAGGTGGTCAGCCAAGCAGCTGCGAGAGGTTTAATTCCCTGGAGCTTGTTTCCATGAAGGGAAGGCCTGTGGTGATGCCAAAGTGACACCATCTGCTGACAAATGGCAACTTGTATATCAGCAGAAGGAATGGAAGAACTAGTGGGCCTTTGCAGCAGTCTCATTTCCTATCAGACCAACGTGACCAGGGCCCCACATAAACATCACAGTGGCTCTCTTAAAAGAGGGCATCCAGAAGCTTTCTTGGACCCATTGCACTATGGACTGTGTACAGTGCACAGAGGCTCTGAAGGGCACTGAGAGAATCGGAGCAAATGACACAATTGAAAAGCCTGTGTTGCAAGAGGGACATGCCCATACTGGCAGTAAAAGGAGTCATCGAAGAAGGAGGCATAGAATGGGTGGACGGGTATGGCAGACAAACAGCATGTGTATTTGTTGAGGAGAACATCACATCGGTATGACAGCAGTAGTTCAGCAGCTTCTGCATACAGACTCTCAACCGGGCTAGTGTAAAAGGCACCAGTAGCCAAATGGATGCTACAATGGTGGCCTGTATTTAGTCAGCATAAGATGTATGGATGTGCAGATACATAAACGAAACACCCATAGTCTAGTTTCGAACAGACAAGGGAACGGTACAAATGGAGGAGGGTAGTACGATCTGCTTCCCAGGAAGTACCGCTTAGGACAAGCGGGAGACTGAGGGACCGGTACAGTGGGTGGCCAGGTAAAACATGTGGGAGCACCAAGAAAGTTTCATATCAAGCATGAGCCCAAGGAATTTTGTAGTTTCAGCAAACAGAAGAGCAACAGGCCCAAGATGTAAAGACAATGGAAGAAACCCATTGTGATACCAGAAATTCATACAAACGCTTTTGTCAGTGGTAAAGCGAACGCCATTGTCAATGCTCCACAAGTAAAGACAATTGAAACATCACTGAAGATGCCACTCATGGAGACAAGTAGATGGAGAACTACAATAGATTGCAAAATTGTCACCAAAAAAGAAGCTGGAGATGCCCAGCAGGAGACAGGGCACAACAGGGTTAATGGCAATAGCAGAGAGGAAGACGGTCACAACAGAGCCCTGGGGCACCTCGATTTCCTGGATAAAAGTATCCAACAAAGTAGAAACCACACAGACCTTGAAAACTCTGTATTTTAAAAATTATTGAAGAAAACCAGTCAGGCGGCCTGGAAGGCTCCAGGTGTAGAGTGTACAGAGGATACCAGTCCTCCAGCAGGTGCCGTAGGCTTTCTCCAGGTCAAAAAACATGGTCACAGTCTGGTATTTCTGCAGAAAAACCATTCATGACACAGTTTGACAAAGTGACGAGATGGTCAACTGCAGAACGGCGCACCCACAATCCACATTATGTAATGATTAGTAAATTGCGAGACTCGAGCCACCGTACCAGCTGGGCACAAATCATATGTTCCACCACCTTGCAAACACAGTTGGTGAGAGAAATGGGTCAGTAGCTAGAAGGAAGCAGTTTGTCCTTAGCGAGCTTCACTACGGGGATTACAGTGGCTTAACCCCAGCGTCTGGGAAATGTGACATTTGCCCATATGCGATTGTATGTATGAAGCAGGAAGTGCTTGCTGCAACAGAAAGGCACTTCAACATCTAAATATGAACATTGTCCGGACCTGGTATGGAAAATCGGGATGAACTGAGAGCACGATCCAGCTCCCGCACAGTAAAGGCGGCATTGCAGGATTCACAATTCTGAGAGGAGAAGGGTATCACACAAGCCTCCTCCACTCATTTCTGATGGAGAAAGGCTGGGTGCCACTGGGTGGAGCTCGAAATCTCTGCAAAATAGTGGCCAAAATGTTGGAGACAGCAATGGGGTCCACTATGACATCATTTTCTATGATCAGATCAGAAACTGGGAAATGGACCTTGCTCCCAGAGAGCTGTCTGAGGTTGACTCACACGATAGAAAAGGGAGTGGAACTGTTAAAGGAACTAGTAACTGAAATCCAGCTAGCTTTTCTGCTATCGCAAGGAATGCAACACTGTGCACGTAACTGTTTATAACAAAAGTAGTTGTCCATTGTAGGATGACAGTGAAAAATGCAGGGAGAATGTCCCTGCATGCGAAATGTGCGACAGCATGCCTCAGTCCACCAAGGGATTTGTTGGGGCATTAACAAATGGTAATTCGCTAGTCTGACTACTACCAGTGTCCAACCAATAGTGCAGATTGACATGGAATGTTGCAAGCAGTCCATTTTGTTCTTGGATGGCAGGTGCAGGCATGGTGGATTAACAATGTGTTTGGTGCACTGTATGGCGATCCTCCCTTGTGATGTTCAGATGTGGTCAACAGAGCTTTGACACAAGTATGCCTGCTCACCCATTCCCATGCAGTCCAACAGGATATTGCACTATTCGACCAGCTGACCAAATGGAGACTCACAATGTGAACCCATAAGAGTACATGGCATCTGTGTGTCTTTCACAATTATCATTCAACACCTGATACTGTTCTTCATGCCCCTTATATACCCTACCAGGCTTGGTAACATCAAACATGAGCAATACCAATGCATTGTCGCAGAGGATTGCAGCTCTAATCTTTTATATATCTGTGTATCAAGTTACACTGACATATGACCATGTCTTCTGGGTGCTTTCTTTCTCTGGAAGTCAGTGTACAACGTATGATCAAATACATAATCAGGGATACATAGTTTAATATAGCAATCATTTCTATTGTCTGTCAAATCTAGCATATAAAAACTGTTCAAAAACATATGCAGGTAAAGATTTACAGCTGACAGTTTGAGAAGGAAATATGAGGACTAAGAAAAAGCCACTTTTATTTTGCTAACTGCACATAATAAGATTGCCGTTTATAATACAGTTGGTGAAAAATTAAAATGTGAAGCACATAATTTTGTAACCACTTAATTGTCAGCCTTTGGATATGGTAAGGAAGTATATTAAAACCAGGTGGTATTAATCAGAACTAAAATCATATATCCAGATAATGGTTTGAACTTCTTAAGCCTGCCATAAATAAAATTGATATCCAATATAAATACACATGCTATAATTAATTCTGCAGTATTTTTACAGTCCACAGCAAGTCAACTGTAACCTAAACAATACCCATACAGTGTACACAGGGTCTTAAAAAAATTATTAAATATACAGAGTCTAATACTCCTGTGTGAGAGAGGTCACTCAGATACAACTTCCAAAACTGCTGATAATCAGTTTTCCAGTACGCCATGACATGTGATCTACCATCATTTTGATATTAATCCTCCTGTTATATGTTACACGGTTCTGGCATAGCAGGCTTTGAATCAGTGAGCCTCATCATACACTGTTATCAACTCATTTATGATTTCCACTGCTGGCACATATGATCTACACATTTTTGTATCTAAAATATGAAAATTTAATACAAAACAATGAAGCAGTTTACTGATAAAATGTTGTGTGAATTAAACTACTACAGTATAGATCTTTAACTAATACAAATGTTCCACCATGAATTATTGAGGGGATATTTAAGAGGGAATATACAATTTTCAGATGTACTCCATATGTTAAGTGGGCATATTTACCTGCTACTACATCACTGTGAGTGTTGTTCACCATGAAAATAACTGAGTGGCCAATATAAATCACAAGCACACTGAAGATTCTATACTCCTAAACATGATGTTAAAGGCTCATCTCCCATGAAAGAGAAAACTTTTGCAATCAATGATATGTCTGGACATTTAAGGTAAACGGGACAACATTGGGGAGAGGAGAGTCCCTCAGGTAGATACAATATTACTCAGAAACTGAAAGAGAGTATGTATGCAAAAATAAAGTGTGCAGCATCTGCATAAGTAGAAGTTAAAAAACTCCAACTGTACTAGTATTCGAAACAATTTTTGAAAGGCTCTTCAACTGTCATAGCTAACCAGAGTCAAATGTTTATCGACAATCAAGAACCTGAGTAAGATGGTGCAATAGCTTTAAAAAAAAAAAAAAAAAAAAAAAAAAAAAAAAAAAAAAAAAAAAAAAAAAAAAAAAAAAAAAACTTTATACCAATTCTGGAGAAGCAGGACTGAAATCCTCATCTGACTATTCACACTTAGGTTCACTTAACATGAATGCCAGGCTGGTTTACTGCCCAATTGTTGTCCAAACAATGCCTGTCCTCAGTCTCCAATGATCTCATCAAAAATTGGACAATAAAATCTATTCTTTTCTCCTTAGTGTCAATAAATACTTTGCAGTCATCAATGTCTTTCTATTCAGGTGTGAGAGCTTCCTTTTTTAATTACCTAAATTTTTCTGTATTTTTTTCACTATTATGCTTACTTTACAAATCACTATTTATTTCTTTCTCTATAATACTAGCAATTTTTTACTTCCCACCTTCTTGTACAGTCCTCTCTGAATTTACCTGTGAACCCCATAACTCACTAATGGTTACTGTAGCAATTCCACATAGGAGTTTGGCATATAATGCACTGCAGCAGCAACCACATTTCTTAATCATTTAATCAGAAATTTCTTGCAACAGTACGCAACGCACAACTTGTGCAATGAGGTTCACTGTAGATACTTAACATGAATAGAGTAATTGATAGAAATCAATATGTACCATCAGAGGTTACACATGCATCTCAAGAAATGTATTCCTAATGCAAAACAAAAGATAAGAAAAACATACGCATAGATGCAAAATGAAACTAGAATTTACTTCATGGTTTGTATGGACAAGTTATTATGCCTCCATTACAGTACCAAACATTTATTCTAGAGTCTAAAAAAACATGAATGGAGAGCACTCTGCTCAGTCATTTGAAGACAAAATTTATGTACTGATTACAAATTTGTTGTTTGCTGGGTCCCTTCAAGTTCAAATGAATCTTAATTCAAAAGTAAACAAACCTGACTTAAAGTCACACATGCATGTTTGCTGTAGCCTCTTAATAAGTGAAAAAGCTTACATGTCCAACAAGGAATAAAACATCCACCCAATCTTTAATCTTCACTGTTCAATAATATTTACAAATCATAAGCAATAATTCTAAGTGTAGTTCAACATCAAATTAGCTAAAAGTAACTGAAGTGTCTGTAATTCTCTGTCTCATATGAATATGCTATATAACACTACTGAATTTGAAATAGCATTATTTGGCTCAAATGATATCTACAAGAAAATGGGCACAATCCACAGCGCCACTATCTAAGATTTCAAATATCAGTAGCCACTGTGGAAAAGCAATTGAATGGTATCTTCAAAAAGTGCCCCAAGGCAATAAATATGTTACATATAAAAAATCTAAATTATGCATAGCTAAGAACTGCGTACCACTGATAAAATTTAACGCAATTCCCAGCAGTGAACATTAGCTCAGTTTTGGAGTATTACTTCATGAGTTAGCTTCCCAAGTCTTGTAACCTTCAAAATCAGCAATTTACATAAACAAAATTTATGGCATACAATGTCAATAAGAAGAAATAACAACACACAACTGTCAAATTCGATTGGTGAGTAAATGAAAGATTCCGCACTATTATTATTATTATTATTTTCTGTCAATTATTACTCAAAGTACAAATCAAACAACAATCCAAAGTAACAACAAACTGCACATTTGTATCGGTAACACATTCTGTCCCTGTTTATTAATCTGTGAAATTAAAATGAAACAATACTCAATTAAACTTACTCAATGAAATACACTTCACCCCTGTCAGTGTAGGCCTTCTCCCAGTTAGGTGGCAGAGGACCTAGATCTGCGTGAAGAGATTCAGGGCCTTCACCAGAATGGTAGTAACTTGGAGGGTCAGTTGGTACCTGGTCTCCACTACTGTTGTATCCTGGTAACAATTAAATACAAGTCTGTCAAAAAGTATTGTGTGTGTATAACAAATTAGCTTTTTGCTACCCACAATAGTGTAACAAAAAAATGCTGTTTCTCAAAATTTTCTTGCTCACTTATAAAACTTCACCGGGCAATATGTAAGGTTGCAGTATTTTTTGTTGCAAAATATAAAGTGCTAACTCGTGGACAATGGATCAACAGTTACTGTATACAAAACTTAAACATTTACTTGCAATCAGAATGTGGGGGTTCTTCTTTTGATGACAGAGAAATGAAAGGTTTGGAACAATATACTGATGAAAGGAATTGGCAGGAAAAACCACATAGCATCAATAGAGAGATAACATAATAGAATGAGAGGAAAATTCAAAATATGTCTGTTACCAGGCTTCTTTTTCTGTATTTATTTAACTGAACAGTCATTTTCAAATTCTGTTTTCTTGACAGATAAATTTTTTGTTACCTACCATGCAAAAGAGTTGGAATAAAAAGGATTTATTTATGCCTTCAACTTACAGTTGCTATGGCTGTCTACATTCCTTCCCTGGATGTCTTAAATCTACAATTAAAATAATTAAAAATGGAATAACCAGCATGGTATGAACATGAAACAAAAAACACTTCTCAGTCCCATATACTAGAAAGTCTACTAATGCACTGTGAACTATTCTGAATATTAAATATTGCTCCTGAATCAAAACAAAATAATTTCAGCAAAGTAATTCAGTATGTTTAATAGGCTGCAGCTCAGTTCTGTTTCACGTATTACTGCTGGAGGTGATTCCTATCAATCAGAGAATTTTATAAATCCACAATAATGAGGTAATCAATGAACAGTTAAATGATGCTGTCATCGATTATTCTTAGGTTTCAACATTGATTTTACTATTTATTATCCATCAATATGCTTCTAAATCCTCCTTCCTCTTTGCTGGATGTTCTCAAGATTTGTAAGTAAATGTTTTTATTTTCGCAATAAATTTGGTAGTGACTTAAAGAAAAACAATAAGCTTTATGATTCCAGAGATTTAAAAAATTGGAGATAATCATTTGCTGTTTTGTGTTAATTTATTTATTTTTTTACCATTGTGTAACTGCAAAAAAAACTTCAGCTTTTTTTTTACAGTACACAAACACATTTTGTTAATGAATAAGAAATGGCATGGCATGTAACTGGCTGTATGATCATCTTTAGTTACACAAATTACACACACACTGTGCATTCATTCAATAACTGTTGTTCACCAAAGCTGCTAGTGGATGCCTTGACCATCCATAAATAGTGTTCTATAGGTGTCTTCCAGATATTTATGCTAAGTTCACAATGCTCCTAGCACAGAAATAAAGTTTCTTACTGTTCAGCGCACTAGCAATAGTTTGATTTTGTCAAAAGTTATGCCCTTGGTAAATATAAGCGGCGATCAAAAAGATTCTGTTCGAATGTTGTACAGTCCAGAATCAGTATGCCGATCAGGCAAAATTACCATGTGCAATAAGGCAACAATTTCAGCAACATACCAAGTTGAAGATGCCCGATAGTAAAATATCATATCCTGTCGCGTGAAGAAGTCCGTAATTAACTGCTGCAAAACATCTCCTGACAGAGTCATTGACCCTTCAAGGCCCCTTTTAAGGGACTGAAGGCATGGTAATCACATGGGGAGAGATCAAGACTATAGGGTGGGTGCTCGAGAGTCTCCCACTTGAGTTGGCACAGCTTCCACACAATGACATTTGTGATGTGGGCAATTGCATTAACATTAAGCAGCAGCACCCCTTGTCGCAGCTGGTTTTCGACAGACATGCTGCACCATACACATTCTTCATTTTGCAACATACCTCTACTGTTATTTGTTCTTTGGCAGCCAAGAAAAGAATAACAGCATGTTGGTCCCATTTGGAGGCATCCAGTAATATTGAAGCCATAGTTCACTTTTCTGCACTGGAAACACACAAATACCACACTGATCCCTTGCCTACATATCAGTGGTTATATACCAGCATCGAAGTCATACTACATAGCATATACATTGCAGCAGCGCCCTCAAATAGAAACTTTTTGATTGGCCCTTATACTTGGGATGGTACACTTTTCAGGCTCTCCCCCCACCCCACTGGAGATACAAGGTACTGTCTAAAACATGATATGTTGTGTATTGCATACTTTTGAGTGTGGTCACCTTCACTGTATGTAATAAAATATTATTTAAATTACCATCAAGTACATGTCCAGCAACAGGTTCAGGTTCCATGTTATTCTTGGCAGCCATTGCCTCCACGTTTGAACGATTTCGTTTGCGTTTTCCTTCAGAACTGGGATGTGCACCTGGAAACAGTGTCCCAAAAACTCCTACACTGTTGAGGTTCAAGTTGGAGCCACTGCTCTGTGGAGGCGAAACAGGTGCTTCTTTTGATGGTTTTGGAGTCCCATAGTGATTACCTACACATAAAATGTTATAAAAAATAACTAATTTTGAAAATAAAATTTTCAGTAAAAGACAAAAGGCATGTGCATACTGCTTATATTTTCCTTTGGCATCATTTATAGTTAAACTACTGCTATACAAATTAGAAATTGGGATCTCAGTTCATTGTAACAAATGATTCTGCAGAAAGCAAATACAATGGTCTTTTATGTGTAGAAAATTCTGCATCCTTACCTTCGTAAATTCCACTTTCCAGGAGGTTTCCACTTCTCTCTAATTCCATGAACTCCTCAGCACTGAGAAATGTGTAGTCCACACCATTAACCTCTCCATCTCTTGGTACACGTGTTGTAACTGGGACAGTGCGCAAATATAAGTTATCTCTAATTGTATTTTGGAGGTCATGGTCCACTGACCCCTTCTGGAATCTTGTGTTCAAGAACTGTCTGAGATCCTTAGTTATAGATGCTGAAAACAAGATGTTGTAAAATTAAATACCTTTTATAAAATTCCAAACAAAATGAAATTAAATGCAAATAAATACCTTTACATAAAATAAATTTTTTATAGCTACTCAACATTTGCAATAGTGTTAAGTTTGTCAACTGAAGTATAGAATAAACACAGATTATGTGTAACAAACACACAACAATTATAAAAAAATATTGTGACATTCAAATTTACATTATAAGCAGTAACAGAACATCCTAAGAGCCAAAACACCAAGAAATTGAGATATCACCTAGGTATCTCAAAAAGTATCATGACTTAAGTACCAAAAGTGCAGTATAGTTGAATTAACTAAAGCTAAGAAACAAAATGACAACTGTTTCTCTACATTTCACTTGTACGAATAGGTATACTTTGCAGACAAAACATTGTAAGTCATTCAAAACACGTTTCAGAAAGTGAACATTACTGATCACATACTATGCTAATAAATTCTAATAGCACTTGCTCAACTTTTGTGAAGTACCATACGTAATCTAGGCATAATCTCTCAAAGATTCACTGTGATCCAATAGTGTAGATGAAATGCATATTAAAAAAAATGAATGAAAGAAAATATTTAGGGTTTTCAAGCCATCCAGCACAGATTTAAAAAGTAATTTTGCTGCAATATGAATGTCACTTTTCCTAATTACTTTGCATTAACTGTAACTTCCTGTTTATACGAGAACCAAAGGCAGTATAAGAAGCTGTAACAGTAGTAAGAACTGAAATTGAAGTAGTCTGTAATTTAGAAACAGAATGGGGCACTATCACACCTGTATCTTATCAATGGAGGACAGACATATGGGGTTATGGGTATGCTGGATAGATAATGAGTAAACCCTAGGATAATATGCTTATGACAAGCACTTAATAAGGCTTCTTACTTTCATATACTTGCAGCTAATTGGTGTCTTATACAAGTACTTGATAATGGTTATTACTTCCAGATATTTGGAAGTGAAGTAGCATGAGTTATATATACCTCTTCAGGTACAGAAAGACAGTTTATGGAATGTAGATAACTTTCAAAATGATTTCACTGTCACTTTTCTCAGATCAACAGTTATTGTTGACAATGATTTTAATGGAGTTATCTCAGTCAGCACAGCAGAGTATAACTGACATAACTGAGCAGCAATAGTTTCATTAACAAGCCATACGTCCCATCAATAGTTTGGTCGGTGTGCAGTTACTTAAGAATTACAAATCCTAAGGTCCACATTATGATCCCTCATCAGTCTTACTTTTTCTATAGGTTTCCTACAATTAATCTCTGACATTGCTTTCTGACTGTGGTAAAAATCAAACTGTTCTATGGTTTGGATTACCCAATAAACAGTAGGTTCAGTTATAACAAGTTGGTTGACTTGATTCTCAGATTCAAAGAAAGAAAGTGCATACAACATCCCACTGGCAACAGGAACATATCTAGTGAAGAACTGCTGCTTAAATCCAACTTTTGTGTCAATTACTGCTTAATTTTTTGGAGACAAGATGATTTTTTCTATGGAATTTAATGTGCCTCATTCACAAAGATGACACCTGGGAGTAATAAATTCTACAAGTTCATCAAGAATCTTTTTACAGTAAAGTGATACCCGACAGTACATCACAATTTGTCTTTGATCTACATAATGTAGTTGTTGGAGGTCATTCAGCATTACTATTACAAACTAAACACAACACAGCTCCCTGAAATTTGCTTCATATTTACCAACAATTCCGTGGTTAACTGACCTCATTTGATAGCTGTATCTTACGTGTAAAGCCATTGTATATGAACTGTTAGTAGTCCATGATCACAAGTGGTAATTTTTAATAAAGCTATGACTCTGACTGCTTTATAGTATTGTTTAATCACAGGCACAGACCAACACATTAGTTGTTTTAAGTCTTCCAACTACTGCCAATAAGAACTTCTTCTGAGACTCAGAGATTGATGAAATTACAGAAACTTATGGTTCAATGCTGGATGTGAAGTCTCAGTCCTATTGAACAGAACCTGCCAAAGGGAGATAACTTTGTATCTTTTCAATTAACTTCTAAGTAATTAATATCAATGTTGTTCTACAATGGTCTCTTCTTATATGAATAAGCAATTTTATAGAAACAGTGGAAAAGGCTTTGAAGAAGAGCAGAATATCCACAAAGAAACCAGCAGCCAGTAGTAATAAGGAAAGTGGTGAAATGAAAAAAATTCTCTTGATAGCTCTTCATTGTTAGGTAACAGCAACAAGTATTAACAGAAAACTGCTGCTTTAAGAGGGAGCTGGAGAAATACACACATTCTTTTTAACTGATTATTGTGCAAAATCTTCTATTTTACAGTCATCCAGACTACAATAGTGTCTGCTTCTTATGTTGACGACACACACATATCATTAAGGATGTGCAGGTGAGGAAAGAGAAGGAAGTGACCAACATAACATGTACCACTGACTAACAAAATCATGCAGTTTACCAATAATAATTATACTCAAATTTTGAAAATTAATTGATGAAAAATACAAAGAAAGTGACATACATAAAACTGTCATTATTTTGTCATCATGAAGATGAAATACAACCTGCACGTATGTGTACATTAGCTCAATTTATGGTAAGGCACTCAGGTCACAATCCCATATTGCTAAGTACCTAAAAACTTTAAAACATGGAATTAATTAAGACTCGCATAAATATTTTAGAAACTCTAAAATTACATGACAAAACCCACTGACTGTCCACAAAAAGTGTGTTTTATTTAAATACACACATTAGAAGCACAGCTAGGGGCTCAGCTAACTGTACAGATACCTTTACAGCCACATTAATGCCTTGGAGGTTCTGTCTGTGGATAGCTATGGTGAAATTAAACGGAGAAATGTGCAAAAATAATCCTGGAGGAGTGGGAATATTTTAAAGTCATATACAGGGTGAACATTAATAAAACTGCCACACTTCAGAGATGGATTACTGATTGGAAATGGAGGAAACAGGTCCAATGAACATATTTCGGAAAATGCATTGTTGCCATGGTTGATGGCCACGTGTTCCTTGTGTGTTGTATGCTGTGTGATTGTTGCAGCACACTGTTAGCAGCAGAATGGTCTGGTATTTGTGTTAGGAACAAGTTGAGATGGTGTTTGTGTACAGCCAAGCAGACGGAAACAGTCGAGCGCCAGCACGGCAATACCAAAACAACTACCCTCACTGACACCAACTGCATCACACAACATTCCGTGTCCTTTTTGGGCGTTTGTGTGATCGTGGGTGCTTCCAGACAAATGAATGTTCAGGGAGGCAGCAGACTGCATGTACACGTTCCCAACACAAATCAGCTATTCTACTGGTTACATTACTTTGCATCAATCACACAGCTAACACACAGCACACGGTCAGAGGACTTTTGTTCATTAGCAGCATCTACCGTGGCAATGGTGCATTTCTGGACACATTTTCAAAGGACCTTTATGCCTCGATTTCCAGTCAGGAATCTGTCCCTGCAGTTTTTCTGTTTTATTAATGTTCACCCTGTATACCTGTGACGTTATTTTCTACATGACATCACATTACATCATGTTACTTCACTTTTACTCACTGTAAATATACTGTGTGCTTTATATATACATGTTGCAAAGATAAACAAAAATTTCGAATAACTGTAGGTTTTCGCCATTTTTTAGAATTTTTCGATCAATGATTTGCTGTTTGGTTCGTGTTCTCAGGCAAAGTGTTGCAGGAAAAGGTGAGGTTACACCCTATGTCCCACAGTTTGATGTGCTTCGTGGGATGAAGCGACTCAAAAGTAGCTACAGAAAAAGGGTTTCAGTCAATATACTTCAGTTTTTCTGAATTACTCTTAAGCAACTGAACTAGATACCGTGTACTGATAGCAGTGACAATGCATCCTGTCGCTGACTCCAAAAAACAACAAAGCCGTTGGGGAGGCATCTTGTTCCACAAAAGCTCTATCATAACTGACAATTCAGAGACACTGGTCGAAGATAGTGCACCAGGTGTAGTGGATAGACTTCAGGTGCCTGTGCAGTGCCCCTCAGACCATCGTGATACTATTCAGGAGCGATGCGGTGATCCGATGCCCGGCTAAAGGAGTGCTGTAGGTGAAAAAATGAATGCACAAGTTTGGGCAGCTTCGTTCAGAAATCGTGCGCCGAGGAAAGACGATGGCAGATGTATCGTCCGATATAAAAATCCACCACTCGACAGTACATACCTCCACCGACCGGGTGGAAGGGCGGAATGCATCACCTACTGTGGTTTCCGGCGTATTCGTAAACTGCCACCGGCGTTTACCGTGACTCACCAGCCCGGACTAACTTCTGTGGCCAGTGGCGTCCGCTAAGCAGAGCTACATTGTAACACTCTGCCGGCAGTGGTATCACACAAATCGAGTCACTAATCCTTGACACGGTGGCGTAATGCCTGCACATCGCAATGGAGACGTGTCCTCATTTACATCTATTTTAACATTTTACGAATGGCTCTGCTCCTTTCATAGACACACTTGGGCTTTCTCGAAGGCGCCGATGGATGTTTCTGTTGTCATAGTGTCGCTATCCTAGTAGTCATTCTAGAAATCGAATTAAAGTAGCAACTCATTAGATCTTCATTCATTCGCGTATGGAGCCGAATAGTATGTTGTGACAACTGCGTCCCGCGGACCAAAGTTCGGTGCTTCCTTACCCGAACGCGTAGGACTTCGTTGTCTTATCAAAACGAAGCGATATTAGTCCAAACGTGGTCGTTAACGACGCCGCAAGCATTCTTGGCGGAACAACCATTGGACAACCTGATTATTCCTTATGAATTTCACTGTCGTAGGAACATAATCAACATAGTTATGGAACAAATGGTATCATTAAATTCATCTTCATTTGTATTTCACGGAGTGTCATTTTCTTTCATTGGTAATTTCTTTAATTTTTGAAATCATCATTCATCTTCTGATTTGATTTAGTTTTCTCATTACTTATCGGTATTTACTTACACCTCTACATATACTCAACAAGACACTGTACAGCGCATGGTACCGATATAGCGACATACTGTCCTAGTCCACCCGGATACTGGTCGAGGAAAACAACAGTCTTTATCCCGCAGTACGGTTTTCCGCAAACAGTGTCAAAAGAATTAATTCTTATGAAACTAATAACTGAGCCCACGCGACGTAAAACATATTTGATTTAAGAAGTTTGTCTCCTTGCGAGTTAATCGCCAAGACGACGCATGTCTGGCGCCGTACTTACACGTCGAACTATCGCATGCGCTGCGGCTTATGACATAAATAAAATACATAAATTCGTAAGAGAACAACATCATTTTTATTTAACATTCTTCCTCGTGCACACACTCACAGTCAACACAGACAATTCTCTGTCGGATTTCTCCTCTTGTTGCCAATCTTTGAATAATACATCAAACATTATACCAACATCCCCCTCTTCAAATGAAATTTTCGTTTTCGGTAACTCTGTGACAATGGTTTTACGTTCTTGGTGAATCATACAAAATTTAAATGTTTTTACATTTAAGTTTGCTGAGCACGAACTAAATTATTACATTAAAACGGTTATCACTTAATACACTTCTGAAACAGAATTCACCGTAACAGCATTTCTAAATTTCTCAAACTTTGACCTCTGCAGAGCTTTGGTAAGTATGTCTGCCAATTGATCTTCTGTACTATAATAGTTTATTTTAAACAAACCTCTCGCTGACAGAGTGGATTTTCAGATCTATATGCTTATTTCATTTAACTAACTGTTCTGACTTGGTCATTTGAATACCACCCTAAGTCAAATCGGCATCACAATACACATTTAAACGAACAGTGTCAGCGTCTTCATTTTCTTACAGAAAAACTATAGTTATTGGAATCTTGAAGGTACCTCAAAGTTCTTTCGACATTTTGATGGTCTCTTTTCTTTGGATTTTCTGCGAAGCGGCTCTCATAAATGACCGCGAATCCAAGATCTGGTGTGGTTTCACATTACAAATAAAGGAGACTTCTTGCGGCTACACGATAAGGAAATCAGATGTATTCAATCTCTTCGTTTCCTTCACTTGCCTTCCCCACTGAAACTAAAGGAGGCCCTACATTGCAGTCATTCATATCGACTTTTGCCAGTACTTTTTTTTGCATAGTGTTCTTGATGTAGAAATATTCTCTTCTGTGTCCTCATTACCTGTATCCTTAGGTATATACCTAGATTTTCTACCGCAAATATTTCAAAATTCTTCCGACGTTTCTTCAGCACGTCTTCAATTTTCTCTAAGACTTTCCCTAAAATAATTCCTTCATCAAAGTGCATTGTCACACACATTTCTTCAGTTTCATTTTTAAATATGCACTACCCTGACTTCAACGGAATTAGCAGTCCTGTTTTTACGAAATCTGTCATACTTTTATTCCATTTGGATGTGGCTTGTCTGAGGCCATACACAGCTTCCTTCAAAACACAAATTTTTTCGACCTCTGTTTCCTTCAGGTATCTTTATGAAAATCTTTTCATCGAGTTTGTCATAGAGATAGGCTGTTTTTACATCAAACACTCTCACATGGAAATTTTTCTAGGTTGCCATTGCAAACGACAATCTTAGTCAACAGACGATAATCTTAGTCAACAGACATCTATTACTGGGCTGAATAATTCCTTGAAATCTATATCCTTTTCTCGTTGAAAACCTTTGACAACCAGCTTTGCCTAATATAGACCATCCTCTTTGACTTTAAATATCCCGATATCTCTCTCTCTCTTTTGTTTCCTTTTCATTCATCAACTTTCATGTGTCATTCCGTTCAAGTGATTTCTGTGTCTTTCGTGCACTTTTTTCTGTATCTGGACCATTAACTCGTCCTTCATATTATGAAAGCATTACGGTTTCGTTATTTCGATATCTCAAGGACTCTCTAGATTGCCTCTAACCCTAAAATTGCAGTTTCTTTTCTTTCCATTACATCCTCTTCCTTCTTTATTTCCTTGATCTTGAATTTTATCTACTTGATTGTTAGCGTCATTTGTTTCTTCATTAAAAACACGATTTTTCTTCACCGTTTCTTTTGTCATTCTCTGTTCAAATTCAGCATGTCTTGACATAACAATATTTCTTCTTTCTGCATCAGGGTCTGTAGCCATTTCAAGCAAAGCCAAGGAAAATGTATGAACTACTTTTTTTTTTATCTACGAGGGCTTATCAACAAAGACAAACTGATTTTTTCTGAAGCTTCCATGGTAATTTCCTATCTGCACCATGAATATTTGAAAAGTGCTGGTTTTTATATATAATGTCTATAGGCGATAGCACTCTCATATCGGTAGGTTGGTAGTAATGCTCTATTTTATAGATGCTCTTCGCATTTCGCGTACCAAACAATGAAAGTGAAGCGCGAGGAATACTACGGTGCAATAACAATCTGAGTTCGTTTAAACCACACAGCCACTGGCACTTACGAAAAGCTGCACAAAGTGCACGGTGAAGATGCATTACCTCGCGCAACGTATTTAAGTGGTTCAAAGAAGGCCGGCTTGTCTGTGTTAAGCAAGATGTGCCTGGTGTTTCGGCTTCGGCTGTGACTGAAATCTACATCAATACAGCTGCTCTGATTGTGCGTGAGGATCGGCGGACAACATTACGTCACCTCACTGAAGTACTGAGAATTTCAGATGGAACTGTCTTTACAATTATGCATGATCATCTCCACATGACCCGTGCTTGCACACATTGGGTGCCACGCCTGTTCACTCCCGAACAAAAGGCTGTGTGAATGGAGACAAGCCATGAGGTGCTGCGTTTCTTTGCTGGCGGTGTGAATGCGTTTCTGGAATCTATTATCACCGGTTATGAGTCATGGCTGCATCATTTTGATCCTGAAGAAACGAGACAGCAGTGTGGAAATCGCCATGTTCTCCAACACCAGAAAAGGCGAACGTTGTTTCCTCTGCTGGGAAAGTCACGGTGATCACATTTTTTGACTGTCAGGGAATAATTTACCAGCATGAAGTTCCCCCTCACACATTTGTTGTAACAGCATACTACACGTCAATACTGGCTCAACTCAGGAAGCACACTGCAAGGAAACGACCAGAACTTTCTCGGACTGGGTGGAGACTACATTACGACAAAGGGCGGCCTCACGTCGCAAATCAAGTCGTCCAGTTTGTGACTCAATGCAACATTACCTGTGTACCGCACCCACCTTATAGCCCCGATCTTGCACCATGATTGTTTTTTATTTTTTTATTCCCATCACTAAAGGCAGAGCTTCAGGACATTCGACTTGAGAACTCCAAAGCAGTGCTCAAGACAAGTGAGGTGATTCTTAAGGACCTGACATGGAACTGCCTACACCCTGTGTTCGAGGACTGTCAGAGACGCTATGAAAAGTGCATTCAGGTAGGAGGGGACTCCTTTGAAAATGTCATGTTAACACTGAAATGGACTAATAAACACCAGTGAAAAAAAAATTCAAAAAAGACTGAGGTCTTTGTTGATCATTCCTTGTAGTTTCTTCGTGTGGCCTGGATTTTTGATGATCCAAAAGTTAGAAGTCTTGGCACAACTTATGTTCTCCCGAACCACTTTTATTCAGTTTTAACTATGTGATTAAATTGACTTTCACTTTCCAGCACACATTTCCTTATCAAGCTTGCAGCCTCTGACTTACATAGTAACATATATAGGTCACACAGAGCGGAGTGAAATCATTTAACAATCACGTAGTATCAGTACCTACTACATTTTGGAAAAGCTCTCTCTCTCTCTCTCTCTCTCTCTCTCTCTACGCACACACAGTTCAGTATGAATTAATTCAAGTGCTCCTGTTGCCCACAGTGGAAAATGGTTTTCTTGTTACCTTAGCTCTCACATAAGCTTCACACACACACACACTTTTTTTTTTACTTCATACAATCCATTTTTGTTTTGTTTTTGGTCACTCTAAAATGAGGATTTTATCTCTATAAATTTGAACAACATGTTTATTAAACACAACTGTGGAACCTCTCTTAGTGATAGCATTTAGATTGCTACTCTGTTCAGGAAGACATCCAACGTCCTTGAGAGTACAGTTTTCACCCAGAGTTTCCTGTTGCTGTTAATTTCACTGATCCATATTGGCAGGCAACTTTTATAACACTACCATAGTCTTTCATGTTTGTTAACTTTTCCACTTCATTACACACGTCCTGTACATGCAAAATCAATAGCCATGGTCATTTTTTCTTTTTTGTCATCTTCTACTGAAATAATTTTTTTGTTCCGTCCATATGCGACAGACGCAGTGTTTTCTTTGCTGTCTCCTTTCTTTTTTCCTTCAGTGATAGCGTCCCACGTGGCTTAAGTACTGCTGCTTTTGAGCACTTGTACATCACGAAATTCTTCATTTTATTGAGATGTTTTTAAGTATTTTCTTCTTTTCGACGTATCATACGTGTTACAATATTTCCTAGTTTATTTCGCGATAATTTTACATTTCTTAGATTATTTCGCAATAATTTTACGTTGTTCACATGCACTTCGTTACTTTTTTTTTTCTCTGGGCGCATAATCCGTTGCGTTTTATTCGGTTGTATAGTTATTTTATTTATCGCACAGTTTTTTTAAATCACAATCTTAAATAAAATACAAACAGTAGCACATGCAATTTGCGGCAAGACATTTAATTTTTAAACTTAATCAATTGCGCCGTTCGTTTCCATCGGGAAATGAAGAAAGTTCCACGATATGCCCAACTAGAACATTCTGTAACAGTGTGACGAACAGTTTCCCTGGCTGCTCGACAGTCACATTTTGGAGATGGAACCTAAACCCACATGTAAAGAGAGTCCGCGCTGCTGCCGTGATTGGTGCGACTTTTGTTAATCGTTTTCCAGATTTTGCGCGATTTGTCGAAGGCAGGAGGTTTCTTTCTAATGCAAAGCATGTTCTGACAACGCGGAGGACAAGACTCTATCCAGTCCCTTCCCCAGGAGTCGATTAATTTGAACTGAGACTTATGCAGTCCAATGGCTGTTTTCATGGATGGTTTTCTTGATAAAAGCCGGTTTCTTTTTAGGATAACAGCGTCTTGGAGGATAGGGAGTAGCGAGTTGCCTTGTAGGCGTTCAAACTCTGCTTTTCGTCGAAGACAGGTGGTGGAATGTGGCTCAATATGGGCAGCCATTCAACGGGGGCTGATCTTCGTGTACCTACTTGTAATTCTTATTGTGTCGTTCAACAGTGCATCGAGCATTTTTGTGTCACCGCTCTGCTGGTTCAAATGGCTCTGAGCACTATGGGACTGAACATTTGAGGTCATCAGTCCCCTAGAACTTAGAACTACTTAAACCTAACTAACCTAAGGACATCACACACATCCATACCCGAGGCAGGATTCGAACCTGCGACCGTAGCGGTCTCGCGGTTCCAGACTGTAGCGCCTAGAACCGTTTGGCTACTCCGGCCGGCACCGCTCTGCTGAACAATACACGAGAGCCATATTCCGCAATAGACTAGTCCAAGTGCTGAAGTGCGCAGTTTCAGTATCGGAGCCCCAGGTTGTTCCGCAAAGCTTATTTAGCATGTTATTCCTAGTTCGTATCTTCGTTGCGGTGTTTTCCACACGATTCTTGCAGGACAGTGTCCGGTTCAATGTAACCCCTATATATTTTGAGTGCTGTAGGTGGTGAAGTAGCCTGTCACCAAAGTGGACATGGAGCTGCCTATTCACCGCCCTATTGCTCAAATGAAAGCAGACTGTCTCTGTCTTGGCGGGGTTTAGTTTCCGTCTCCATTTCTGAATGCATGCGAAACCTTTCTAAGACTAGTAATATCTTTATCTGAACATTATATGACTGTAATAAAGCAAACACTGATTAGAGGACAACAGGATTTTTATTTTCGTCCTCGCATGCACTCTCATAGTCACCACAGACAACTATCGGTATGCTTTTTTCACTTGTTGTGAACCTATGAATCATTCACCAAAAATTATATTTTACCACCTGTTCCAAAATCAACCACAGCAGCTCTCTCTAATTCAGTTCCTAATGAGTGTACAACTGGGAGTTGCGTCGTCGTGTATTGTTACTGCGCACACGTAAACAACGTGTACCTGCCGACCACTTTCGATTCTCTGTGGGAACCACGTACTTTTTTCTGCTGGTGATCTTCTGCGGGGAAATAAGATGGCCACATGACTTTATCAATGTTCAGTCAATGATCAATGAAAGTTATAGTCACAGTTCATAAAACCATCAGGTTACTAAAACTTGCTTGTTGGCATAAGCAAATAAAAGAATTCTGTTCAAAAAGTTCCGTAAAATGGTGATAAACTTCGAAACAAAAACATAAATAATGTAATCTGCACCGAAAATAGCACACAAGTTGAAGAACTTCGTTGGCTCGCACGACGATCACCAGGTCATCGCCCCCATCACAGTCGACAAGAACACCATAGTGCCATGCTAGGCACGATCCTATTGTAGATGGTACACCCATGCCTCCTTCCGACCATAACTTAACGAAACAGTCATTGGGGAAACAGTTTAACACGGACTCCGAACCACGGTCCAGCTTGAATTTTTAACATTTACAAATCACTGCCAGAGATGAAAGGAGAGCTAAGTGACAGGAAAAAAAAATATCCTAGAAGCAGCCGGGAATCGAACTCCAAATTTTGGTTTTTGTAGCAACTGAGCCTCCATAAAATCCAATAAATACTGCCTCGTGATCTGTGACATTTAGACGAGTTACTTTTGAGCGCCTTCCGCTATAAATGTCGATGGATTTACTTATTTAATTTTCCGTTCATTTGATTGCTCTACGTAGGAAGAAAAACCACTGCGACACGTTAATTTTACTTTTACGGTAGCCATAGAGAACATTTCTCGTCGCAAGAGACGCAAATAGTATAGTAGCGGCAAAGAAATGGCGGGGGAAACGAGACGCGGTTGTCGGCTGTCGGTGTGAGGCGTGTCCTTGAAAGCCGGCTGCATACTTGGGACGCCGCTGCCGCTGCTCCTGCGGACCAAACCGGACGCTGCCGCCCACCACGCCTGCACTTGCGCCCTCCTTGTTTATTTACTTATACTGCTCACGGGGCTCCGCGTACCCTCAAAACTCAAACGTTTTCACCATCAACGCTTACAAATGCGCCTATTAACTGACCCGTACGCTCTAGGCACATCATCGAGGAGGAACGTTTTTCTTTTTGTGTCAGACTCTTCACCTTCTAGATTTCTACATCTACACGGCTACTCGTCAAATCACACTTCAGCGCCTAGCAGAGGGTTCATGGGACCACCTTTATAATAATTCTCTATTATTACACTTTCGAACAGCGCGTGGAAAAAAACCGAACACCTATATCCTTCCGCGCGAGCTCTGATTTCCCGTATTTTATTACGAAGATCGTTTCTCCCTATGTGGATCGGCGTCAGCAAAATATTTTCGCATCCGGAAGAGAAAGTTGATGATGGAAATTTCGTAAGAAGGTCCCGCCGCAACGAAAACGCCTTTGTTTTAATGATTTCCTCCCCTAATTCTGTATCATGTCCGTGACACTCTGTTCCCTGCTTCTAGATAATTCAAACTGAGCAAAAATATCACTCAATACACAAAATTCATCGAACTATACATGTTATGATATACTTACATCTAAATGTTCGCAGTCTAACAAAACACTTGGGAATAATACACATCAATATTATACAGTCACAAATGAATGATTGCTGTGAACAACAGAACAACTTATATTTGTGGATTGTCGGTACATATGACAGACTTGGCGGTAATTGGTTGACAGATATCAGTCTTCTTCAGCTTCTATATAGAAACGCTTATACGAGTATGTGTACACAGTACTTCTTACAACCGAAAATAATAAGATCGATATACATCGGCGAATTACTGTCGCAATCTCAGTTATGAGAATCTAACAAATGAATTCTGTGCAGATGGGCTGAGTAGCTACATGATCAAATCTCATCCCAATAATAATGCTGGCGATGCTGAAAGTGTTTAAAGAGACCACGCAGCTAAGGTCATCAATCTCCTGTTCACCCTGCAGAAAAAACTAGTGTACGCAATCTGTCTGCATATACAGTAAATTCTGCATATAGAGAAAGGCTGTGTGCAAATGTGAGAAAGCATTCTAAAAGTTTGCGTAGCGCCTGAGGCGGAACATGGGAACCATCCCGATATTCGCCTAGTGGGATGTGGTAAACCGCCTAAAAACCGCATCCAGGCTGGCAGGCGCACCGACCCTCGCGTTAATCCACCGGGCGGATTCGATCCAGGGTCGGCATACCACCCTCTTCCGAAAGCAATAGCGTTAACACGCCTGGACACCCAGTTGGGTCATTAATAGTGGATATTCTCTTTCTACGGCAATTAAAAGAAGCGAACCATGGTTGTGTTGGTACTTTAGGCTGGCTATCCGCATAATGCTTACCCCTGAAGAAAGATGTAAAGATCCTTTCTTCTTGACACACACACACACACACACTGGTCTGTCCCTGATATTGAGATTAAATTCTATGAACGGTGGTTCAATACTCAGTAATAATCCTTTGCAATTAGCCTCCTTATCGAGTTCAACGGGTTCGTTCATTACCTTCGTTCGATATCAGACTGTGCTTTTACCCGAATGATCACGACTGTTTGGCCTCGCTTAACACATTCATAGTAGATTGTACGGATTTGCCATGTGTGTACCTTTCGTAGCTAATAAACAGAAAACATACGGCTGTTCTTACGTGTCAACCAGTTTAAATTCGTCAGGTCCGCTCTAAAATGATGGTTCCGGCAGGAATTCTGATTTAAGTACACTATTTTTCTTTACATACATCACTCACTTGTTAGTGAATATGGCAGACGATTCAATTTTTTCCCCTATTTCCGGATGAAACAGTGTGAAATACATGAGACGAAATGTACAGGATTTGTCAAATTAAGGAATTGAATAAAATAAGGTTATGGCTTACAGATTGACGCTTAACTGCAACAAACACAGTTCATACAATTTGACACAGAAATCCCGTAAATGCGACGTTGTATTTTCACAAGACGAGCTAATAAACAGGTGAATCAAGTATTTTTAATCACTTACATCAAAGTCCCGCCGACTACGAGATCATTAGAACTGCAACACAAGCGAGGATTGGAAAAGGGTTGACAAGGAAATCGGCTGTGTAACGTCGTCCAGAATGGAAATTAGTGTCCTCACACTGCGGTACCTAATTCGGCCCACAGCACTGAAGCTCTTACACAGAAACTAAGCGCCGACACTAGCTATTCTCCACTGTCACAGACATCTCCGGTTTCAATTCGTGACCTTCACACAGACAGTTGCTCAAGTATTACAAAACAACTTTATTTGCAGCCAGAACTGTTAAAATCTGAAATGTTTCACATGAATCTACTTGTTATGCACCATAGACAACAAAGTGCGATAAAAAAAATGGGATAATGACAGCTTACATACTGTATTAGTGTAGGACAGTTCTGCAATTAAACGGAAGCACTAAAAGAGGCCATTTCGTCAACTCACTTCATACTGTACAACCTGGTGATTTTCTATATATGTTTGCTACGTTATGGCATACTACTTTCATATTTATAGAAGAAACTGCGATGTGGTACCTACCGCAACTGACTCACTTGAGAATAATTCTGTAAATTTTTATTTAGTAAAACACGTTCATATAATTTATTGCTTGCCATTTTCAATTGCAGTAAATTCAACAATATGAAAATACTGAAATATATCTTTCACTCTATAGTACATTTTGCTGCTTCTATGAAATAAACGACAGATTAAATCTGTGTTTAAAAAGGATTCACGCGGGCAATGCTCCTTCGCGTGTAAGCGTGGGATGTCAGAGGTCAGCTGACGACTAGTAAGCAGCGACAGAATGAAAGCATGCCAATACTCGGCAGGTAAGATAAACATCTGCCGCGTAGACATTAGGCGTCACACATCTAGTTTGTTAGGACGACAGTGCAGTTCTTTTATTGGCTCAGTATGAATTTGTAGTACTGGAATTTGTTAGCCAGTTGGTACGTATTGGCTAAAATAATTTAGTCAGACCATTCTGATTTTGGTTTTACGCTGCTTTCCAAAATCAATCCTGGCGAATTCCATTACGGTTCCTTTAACGTAGCTACAAAGCGCTATCTCTAATAACCTCCAGCAGTAAAAGCAGTCTTAAAGGATTGCATACTCTTACTGAATCGCTGTGACTAGTATTCGAGCTCATCCAAGGACACTTGCAACACCAACCGTGTTTGGAATAGAAACATCTGCAGTCATATACGAGCATAGGTCTTCTTTCACGACGAGCATCACACCATCCTGATAGCGACCTAATCTCATGTGTCACATATGAGAGCTTTTCTCAGCATCCGACAGCTCGCGAAATTAAAAACACAGTAAAAATACGATGAAACCTTGAGCAGATGTTTTGCTCAGTGTCTCTTAGTAAGTCTATTTCGTCACGCGGCACTTTTCAGTTAAATACGTACAGTGAGCCCGTTAAGATGCCTAGAAAATAGTGTCTCTCGCCAAGTACGAAGTCCTGCTTAGAGGTTTCGCCTGATTTCATGCAGCCCCAAATAACGTAACTGTCATGCATTTCCTTCATGACAATCGTCGGCCGCATACTGCAGATGCGAAGAGGACGCTCCCGCAGTGTTTCCTGTGGGAAGTGTTTCATCAGACACCATACAGCTCCGATCGGCTCCCTCATTTTCATCTCTTCGCTCACAGGCATCGCTGGCTATGAGGACACCATTTTGGCGCAGACGACGAGCTGCGCAGTACCGTAGGGAACTGGCGGAAATCACATGCGGCTGCCTTTTACGACGAGGGCCCTCGTAGGAAGTGTCAGTTTCCATAACGACCGCAACTAACCAACAATATAAGTGAGAGGCGTTACAAACAAATGTAGTACCTTTCTTCCAATTTATCGATAGCGATATTCCAGCAAGGAATAAGATGGTACCAGAGTGGTCCAAATGCTTCCAAGGTTCTTTCTCCTACAACACACGACGCAGTGCTATCACTTTGCTTGTTTCGTAAGATGTATTCCACTGAACGAGACCTGAATGAGTATTTCCCACCAACAGTCACAGATTTTCGCAATACATACCGCCCACATTTTAAGCTGATAATAAACTTAATTACAATTGACTGATACGCACTATAAATTTCTTAACTCTATTATTCCGACAGGTTTCAGTTTTAATTCTATGGCACTCTAGGTGACGCCAGAAGCACAGCACTTTCCGTACCTTAGCGGATTTCCTGTCGGCCGTATCTCATTCAAAAGTAATCTTCCTTTTTCTTCTGCTTATCCCGCTTTTAATTTGGCCCACAAACAATTACACAGCATAATGATCAAGAAAAGCGTTAAATACTAGTATAAGCACAAATTACATATGAATTAGACGTGCAATCAATAAAACTGTATGCAAAAAAATCCATGGTTTTAAACATAGTACGGTAACAAACGAGTTAATACCGTATTGCACAGGACATTAGAAATAACATAGGTTGAGGAATATGTTACGTAATTTGAGTGCAAAAATTTCCCTTAGGAAGCTGTACAGTTGGCACGAGATGCGATAAGGTGCAAAGTCATTTAGTCGGTTGACACGAAAAAGCCAAAACTAAAACCTTATGTAAAGGAAAAACACTACTCAGATGCAAAGATTAATTGCGATGTACACGAAATTTAGGACGCTTCAACAGGATGTGAGGATTACTCACGCTAGACTGCCTACACTACGCTAGTCCATCCTCTTCTGGAGTCCTGCTGCACTTAACAGATAGGACTGACGGAGGACACCGAAAAAGTTCAAAGAAGGACAGCTTGTTTTGTTATTATCAGAAATAGTGGATGTCACAGATATGATACGCGAGTTGGAGTAGCAATCACTGAGAAAAGGTGACCTTCGCAGCGGCGAGATCTTGTTACGAAATTACAATCACCAACTTTTTCCTCCGAAGGCCAAAACATTATTGAGTGAGCAACGACAATCGAGATAAAATAAGAGAACTCAGAACTCACACTGAAAGATTTAGACGTTTATTATTTCCACATGTTATTAGAGGGCTGAACGCTAGGGAAATAGTCTAAACGTGTTTCTATGAACCCTCTGTAAAACATGTAAGTGTGAGTTGCAGAGTTGGGGTTGGGTTGTCCGGGGGAGGAAACCAAACAGCGAAGTCCTCATCGGATTACGGAAGGATGGGGAAGGAAGTCGGCCATGCCATTTCATAGGAACCATCTCGGCATTTGCGCGGAGCGATTTTGGGAAATCACGGAAAACCTAAATCAGGATGGCCGGACGCGGGATTGAACCGTCGTCCTCCCGAATGCGAGACCAGTGTGCTAACCACTGCGCTACCTCGCTCGGTAGTTGAGGAGTAACCGTGTATATGTAGAAGTAGATAACTACACTGTATGAAGACACGGAAGAAAAACTCAAGACATACATTTGTAGACACATGTGGCTAAGTAGTTTGTTAACGGAAAACGTACGCTAGTTAAAAATATGTTTAATCAAAATACAAGATACCTACTGCATGCAACTGCTTCATCCAGTCTGTTTTATCTACATCTACATGGACACCCTGCAAATTTCATTTAAGTTCCTGGCAGAGGGTTCATCGAACCACCTTCACAATTCTCTATTATTCTAATCTCGTATAGCGCGCAGAAAGAATGAGCACCTATATCTTTCCGTACGAGCTCTAATTTCCCTTATTTTATCGTAGTGATCGTTCCTCCCTATGTAGGTCGGTGTCGACAAAATATTTTCGCATTCGGAGGAGAAAGATGGTGACTGGAATTTCGTGAGAAGATTCCGTCGCAACGAAAAATGCCTTTCTTTTAATGATGTGCAGCCCAAATCCTGTAGGTCTGTTACATTTTCTAAGTGTCCTGCCAATAAAACGCAGTCTTTATTTAGCCTTCCCCACAACATTTTCTATATGTTCCTTCCAATTTAAGTTGTTCATAATTGTAATACCTAGGCATTTAGTTGAATTTACGGCTGTTAGATTAGACTGATTTATCGTGTAACCGAAGTTTAATGGATTCCTTTTAGCATTCATGTGGATGACCTCACACTTTTCGTTATTTAGGGTCAACTGCCACTTTTCGCACCATTCAGATACCTTTTCTAAATCGTTTTGCAGTTTGTTTTGACCTTCTGATGACTTTATTAGTCGATAAACGGGAGCGTCATCTGCAAACAACCTAAGACAGCTGCTCAGATTGTCTTCCAAATCGTTTATATAGATAAGGAACAGCAAAGGGCCTATAACACTACCTTGAGGAACGTCAGAAATCACTTCTGTTGTACTCGATGACTTTCCGTCAATTACTACGAACTGTGACCTCTCTGACAGGAAATCACAAATCCAATCACATAACTGAGACGATATTGCATAAGCACGCAATTTCACTACGAGTCGCTTGTGTGGTACAGTGTCAAAAGCCTTCCGGAATTCCAGAAATACGGAATCGATCTGAAATCCCTTGTCAATAGCACTCAACACTTCATGTGAGTAAAGAGCTAGTTGTGTTTCACAGGAACTATGTTTTCTAAACCCATGTTGACTGTGTGTCAATAGACCGTTTTGTTCGAGGTAATTCATAATGTTCGAACACAATATATGTTCCAAAATCCTGCTGCATATCGACCTTAACGATATGGGCCTGTAATTTAGTGGATTACTCCTACTACCTTTCTTCAATATTGGTGTGACTTGTGCAACCTTCCTGTCTTTGGGTACGGATCTTTCGTCGAAAGAACGGTTGCATACGATTGTTAAGTATGGTGCTAATGCATCAGCATACTCCGAAAGGAACCTAATTGGTATACAGTCTGGACCAGAAGACTTGCTTTTATTAAGTGATTTAAGTTGCTTCACTACTCCAAGGATATTTGCTTCTACGTTACTGTGCAGACACTCAAACATACGGCGCATACGTGCCTTCATTAAAAATTCTTCATTGTACCCGCTGGCTACGTCGGCAAACGCGTACGTGACAAGAAGCAGTCACAAAGTACGTGCTGCAGACATCATTCAGTAACCTAAATGGAAAAATTAATCATCTGACACTCGCCCGCAATAGTAAATACGCATAACTGCAGCTAGTGTAAGACTGAGGTGTTGAGGCGATGCTTCAGTTGGAATCGAACCTGTGGCTCACTCAACGGGAAGGTAAGAAGCCAGTCCGCAGCTTCAGATCGATATAGGATGCAGCGCTTAGCAGGCACCCCCGGCGACCGCTACGGAGCAGACTCGGCCACTTACTTCACCCTGACACTGTTTAATTTGCATTACGAGAAATTTCGTATTTTCAGAGGTGCCCCTATTTCATTTTTATAGATAAATTTTTGCGACCGCATCGAACAGCGCAGGTGGATGTTGTCTTGGAACGAGAGGATATTTGGGGATGGACTAGCCTGCCCTTTCCTCCGACTTACATCCCATCGAGCACGTGTGAGGTGTGTTGGGGAGAAGTACTGGAGCCTGTCCACATGCACCAACAACAATCCAACAGTTATCAAGCGCGCTGGTGGAGGAATGGAACGCCCTAACACAAGAACTCCGCACAAACCTTGCGGCCAGTATGAGAGCACGTTGCAACGAATGCGTTCCATCCGTGGTGATCACAAACGCTATTAAGAACCATGTCCTGCCTTCTGTAATGTCCAGTGGACCATCATAAATCGCTGTGATTTCAGTGTAATTAATGCCTTTGAATGAAAGAGTCGTAACAGTTCGTCTCATTGCTTATTTCTGCTGTACCATACAGTAACAGTTATTTTTATGTGTGGGTCAAGTTTCATCGAGCTATCTTACCTGGCAGTGACACATATGGCGGATATTACTGTAGTCCTCAAATTTTACACACAAATGTATATATATCAGCGGGTACAAGAGCCTAACCACGGGACTGTCTACTATACAATACCACTAGAGCTCCACGAATTGGCCTCCATGACACCAGTAAAAAACAAGTCTTTTCTGCATATATGTTTGTGTCCTTTTTAAAGCATAACCACCGGGCTGGCACTAGTCGACCTAAGTCCGTAGATCACCGGACACTACTGCATAAAACCTACGAGACCCTGAAAGACTACCACCTAGTCAAGATAATCGAATTCCTGCTCCAAAATAGACAGTTCTTCGTAATGCTTGAGGGGAAAAAAGAGTCTATGGCGGAATCAGAAAAATGGGCTCGCCCAAGGGAGCGTGTTGGCGCCACTCCTATTCAACATATATACAAATAACCAACCAACTCCAGACAAAACCAAAACTTTTGTATATGCAGACGACCTGGCAATAACAGTTCAAGGCAACAGGTTTGAAGCCATCGAGGAGAAACTAGAAACCGCCCTTTCTACAATGTCAACCTACTACAAAAAGAATTCTCTAAAACCCAATCCCTCCAAAACACAAGTGAGTGCATTCCATCTGAACTCAAGGCAGGCAAAGTACAGGCTCAATGTTACCTGGGATGGGACATTACTAGAACACACAGATACTCCCACCTACCTTGGCGTCGTGCTGGACAGAACATTGACATACCAGAAAAGTAGAAGCACGAAATTCCGTATACGAAAGCTGTCCAATAGCAAATGGGGTGCCAAACCTACCGTGGTCAGAACTTCAGCCCAAGCTTTGTACTTCTCAACTGCCGAATATGCCTGCCCGATTTGGTGCAGATCCGCCCACGCAAAAAAGGTAGATATTAGCTTGAATGAAACATGCAGGATAGTGACAGGCTGCATGAAACCAACCCCCATAGAAAATCTTCACAGGGCCGCAGGTTTCACAAACCCTGACTCACGTAGGAAATCCCATGAACATACCGAGAAGCTAAAACAAACCTTTGATGCCCGTCACTCAATATTTGGCCTAGAGTGTGGCCCCAGCAGACTCAAATCCAGACGCCGTTTCCTAAGTTGCGCCTTAGATGAGCCCCCCATCTACTATCCACTAAGAGAGGACCCACCAAGCGGCGTTTCTGGTTATTGGAAAACTTGGAGAATGCTTAACAGCATCAGAACTGGGGTGGCTCCTGTGAAATCTAATCGGATCAATTGGGGTTTGTTGGACGAAAATGACGACAAATGCGACTGCGGCACTCGACAGGACATGGAACATCTCCTACAATGTCATTCCTGCCCCCACAGATGCACCCTCGACAATCTATGGCTGGCTAAAGAAGAAGCATTGGACATTGCCCAATACTGGGCAAACAAATTGTAGTTTCCGGACACGAAAAAGTAAAGTAAGTTTAAAGCATAAAAGGCACTGAGACATTTCTGGCCCTTGAGATCAAATGGAGGCCTGAAAGGCCAGTGTGTTCAAACAAGAGACCTCCATGGGCAGAGTAATCTCGGTCATACATTGACGGAAAAAAAATCGCAACACTAGGCGGTAATTGTGTGACATAAACGAAAGTTGGTAGGCGTGTTCCTACAGCTGAAAGATGATTTCTTCAAGGTTCCAGCTAGTCGTATAGGAATGGTGCTAATACCGCCACTATGAGGATGCAAATAAGGTTTGCTTTAAATATACGCTGCAACGGTACTGAGCGTTAGTCTCCTTTGAGATAGGACGTGATGAGTTGATGTTTGTCAAGAATGCCTTTAAGGCGACAAAGACACCATTATCAACACCGCACTGACTGTGAACGAGGTCGTTTAATAAGCCAACGAGAAGGTGATGTTACTCCCGTGTTACTGCAGAAAGACTTAGCACGAATGTAGTCACTGTATATGATTGTTGACAGTGGTGGTCATGAGAATGTACGGTAGCAAGAACGCCCGGCTCCGGACGGCCATGTGGCACTACCAAGAGGAAAGACCATCGTGTTTGGCGTATGGCTCTGGCGCATCGTACAGCATATCCAGCAGTCATGTGAGCAGTAGTTGGCTCCACAGTGACACAACCAACTGTTACAAAATGATTACTTCAAGGACAGCTCCGAGCCAGACGCTCTGTTACATGCATTCCACTGACACCAAACCACAGCCATTTGCGACTTTATTCGTGTAGAACGAGAGCTCATTGGAGGGCAGGGTGGAGGTCTGTTGTGTTTTATGATGAAAGTGGATTCTGCCTCCGTGCCAGGGATGGCCGTGTGTTGGCTAGATGGAGGCTAGTTCAGGAACTGCAACCAACCTGTGTTTGTGCTAGACACACTGGACCTACACCTGGAGTTATTGTCTGGGATATGATTTCGTAAGAGAGCAGGAGCACTCTCGTGGTTATGCCACGCACCCTGACTGTAAATCTGAACGTCAACCAGGTGATTCGGCCTGTTGTGCTGCCATTCATGAAGAGTATTCCAGGGGGGTGTTTTCCAAAAGGATAATGCTCGCCTACATACCGTTGTTGTAACCTAAGATGCTCTAAGGAGAGTCGACATGTTGCTTTGGCCTGCTTGATCACCTGATCTGTCTCCAACCGAGCAATCCGACTGGACACCATCGGACGACAACACAAGCGTCATCCTCAAACAGTTTTTAGTCCCTGTAATGACCGACCACGTGCAACAGGCACGGAACTCCGTCCCAGTAACTGACGTCCGGCACCTGTCCAACACAATGCATGCACGTTTGCATGCTTGAATTCAATAATCTGGCGATTACACCGGTTATTAATGTACCACCCTTTCACATTTCCAATGACTTATCCCGCACTTACATTAACCTGTGATCTTGCAATGTTTTATCACCTAAATATGTTACCTAGACCAATAGCACTCCGTCGTCAGGCCACGAGTGGCCTACCGGGACCATCCGACTGCCGTGTCATCCTCAAGGAGGATGCGCATAGGAGGGGCGTGGGGTCAGCACACCGCTCTCTCGGTCGTTATGATGGTAATCTTGACCGAAGCCGCTACTATTCGGTCGAGTAGCTCCTCGTATTCCGAAATTTCATTACTCTGCATTAATTATTTTTTGGAGTTGCTCAGTGTATTTTGGAAAGATTTTGGCGTCTGGAATCGGATATCTGCCAATTAGTATTTTCTCTCCACTCAGCATTCCTAAAAATCATTTCCCCATACAAACCCCAGCGCCAGACACACTTGTATCAGAAGTCGCGGCATCACTTGCATCACCCACTACTAAAAATTAGTGCACTCCATTTAGTTTGTTTAACCTAAAAAAATTACACACAAAACCATTTATTTTTTTGCCTGGGCCTAGTAGTACTTTTTAATTTCATAAGATGTAGTTTCAGGAGAAATAACGTCGCGCGTCTGTTCGCTTTGGGACGACGCTCCGCCACATACCGTAAGATGACTTGTGGAGTGTAGACGTAGATGTTCGTAGTGCACAGTAGCTCAGCCAACTTTAGCCACAGTTGGTGCCACACGTATCTATACCATCAGATCAGACTGCCTTAGATCTTTTTAAGATACGTACTTGGTTAATTATATCTACTAAAAGTGAAAGATTCTTAGGGATTGTACCTTTTGTGTGTGCATGCAAAAGGAATTGGCCAAAGTCAGAAAAAACTACTGAAAGCTGCTTTGGCTTCAGACTGCTGCCTTGCACTATGAGCTTAAGGAGCTGCCGCTGTGGCATCTCTCGTGGCGTTGGCGTCGGCTGTGTCCCTAAGGTCCATGCGCATTCCGATACACTTTTCCTGGGTAATTAGTGCTCGCCCGGCCATGTATGGCGGATGGTGGCGGTGTCAGAGTTCACCAGGCGAGGGTTGATTGCTGTACCAGGCTTATGTATGCTGGTTTCCGTCTTAAAAACAGAAATGAGGCTTTTCCCGTTGCTGCACGTACAACTGGTGCTGCAACTGACCATACCTTCTGTTTTTACTGGGGGGCGTTCTTCCAGATAAGTTCAGTCTTTCAAAGCTGGAAGGGGTGATCGTTATCAGGAGTTTAAATGTTAGGTTGGTGATTAAGAATTTCAGGAAAATAACTGCCAGAACGCAAAGGAATTTCAGTGCTGACTCGTTACTTGCCAGGGAGTTCAACCGACATGTGGAGGAGGCTCTACAAGAAACAACTGAACGGCTGTATGCCGTGGCTCGTGTCAGCACCAATGTAGCCTATCGGCTGGGTTCACAGGCCATTCACCGTCCGTTTTGGAAACAGCTGATGTGGCGAAGGCCGCTAACCATGCTCTCGGTGTGAATGTACAGCTCTCGATTTGTAGCTTCGTTCCCAAGACCGATTGTGGTCCGTTGGTTTCGAGCTGCGTACAAGGCTTAAATCATAGGCTCCGTCGATTCTGCGATGGTCTCGGGTGCATATTCCTTGACCTAGGTATCGGGTGGAGAACTGAATTTGGTCAGGCGTGTACAACACTCCTGATGAGGCTATTCAGCAAGCACACACGAGGGATTTATTTTATTTTTATTTCATTTTAGTTTAGTTTAGAGAAACCCCTCTGCCTTGAGGAGATGTAGCTCGCCATGGGATCAGTAGCGGACGACCTGTCCATATCCTTCAAAAGTCAACTGCAGAAGTGTTCAGGATTAGGTCGCAGCTTGACTTTTCCTTCATTAACGACGACAACGCCCAAGTACTAACTGAAGCAGAAAGTTGCCTGAAGCTAGATATAAACAACAATGCAATACTGAATGCTGACTTGAACACACACCGCAAGGATGGGACTGTACACTAATGGTGTCACCATGTTAAATCCCGTATAAAGCTTCGTAACGACTGGCGAGAGAAATATTGAGTCAGAATGGGAGAAAATTAAGTGACTATAAGCGTTAAAGGTGGGCCCGAAACAGTAATCGGTTGTTTCTACAGTCCACCCACACCATATATGAGATTGGTGAAACATCTCAGACAAAACTTGAGTAACATTGCACATAAATACTCCTCTGCTATCTGCATTTAGACCGGAAGAGACGCGCTATCAATCTTGCGACTTTTTACTAAACGTTTTTCCGAAAATACTTTGAGCTGTTGGCTAGAAAACCATTCAACGAGGGAAACGTGTACGAGGAGGAGGAGGAGATTAGTGTTTAACGTCCCGTCGACAACGAGGTCATTAGAGACGGAGCGCAAGCTCGGGTTAGGGAAGGACGGGGAAGGAAAGCGGCCGCGCCCTTTCAAAGGAACCATCCCGGCATTTGCCTGAAAGGATTTAGGGAAATCACGGAAAACCTAAATCAGGATGGCCGGAGACGGGATTGAACCGTCGTCCTCCCGACTTCAGTGCTAACCACTGCGCCACCTCGCTCGGTAAACGTGTACGATCTGCTGCCAGCAAACATGCCCATACTTTTCGATTGAATGAACTCAGAGAAAGAGATCAAAGAGCATAAGGATATTACACCATAACTGATCACTTACGTTAAATGAAAAGGAAGGCAGAAACATTTCTGCTTCACTAGTTCGATAATAAAATGTTTAGAAACGGTCTGAGAAGTCAGTATCAAACGTCCAGTCCCGGTTAGGAGAGCGCAGAAGATCTCTGGCGCAAATTCAGGCCTACCGGAGGCCATCGTGCAGTGGAATACAGTGGGGGACGGGAAGATCCCATTATTGATGTACACTAGATAGAGCTGAATGGCTTATGAAACGAACCCTAATCCCTGTCGATTAGACGCGAAACGAAATCAAATCAAAGATAATGATAACAAGCGTAATGATAGCTAAGCAAGAGGCATTTTTTTGAATGTAAAAATTTAATCTTGTCTACCGAGTTGTCCAAGAATGGAAAAGTGTTCTGGTCCTACGTAACCTTAAACAATGGAAGCAAGTCAAGTGTTTCAGGTGAAGAGGATAAAACGAAGACTGAAATATTACACCCGAGCGAGGTGGGGATGTGTTAAGTCATTCGGCTCTCATTCAGGAGGACGGCGGTTCAAATACCTGTTCGGCCGTTCATATTTGGTTCCTTTGAAAAGGATACGGTTTCTCAGTTCTTAAATAATAGAACCCAGCACGTTGTCCTCGACGGCGAGTGTTCATCAGAGACAAGGGTATCGCCAGGAGTGCCCCACGGACGTGTGATAGGAGCGCTATTATTTTCTATATACATAAAGGGCCCGCCGACAGGGTGAGCGTTGTTTGCTGATAATGCAGTGATGTACGGGAAGGTGTAGTAGTAAAGTGACTGTAAGGGGATACAAGATGACTTAGACAAAATTCATAGTTGGTGAGATGAATGACAGCTAGCTCTAAACGTAGAAAAATGTAAGTTAATGCGGATAAGTAGGAAAAACAAACCCGTAATGTTCGTATATATCATTAGTAACGTCCTGCTTGACACAGTCACGTCGTTGGAATATCTGGGCGTTACTTTGTAAAGCTATATGAGATTGAACGAACATGTGAGAATCGTGGTAGGGATGGCAAACCTCTGCTTACTGTGGTTCATATATAAAGGAGACAGCATACAGGACGCTACTGCGACCTGTTCTAGAGTACTGCTCAAATATTTGGGATCGGCACAAGGTCGGATTAAAGGAAAACAGCAATGCAATTCAAGAGACAGGCCGCTAGATTTGTTACTAGTACAGACGAACAAAACGCAAGTGTTACGGAGACGCTTCCGGAACTCAAATGGAACTGCCTGGAGGGGCACTACTGAGAAAATTTAGAGAACCGGGCTTTGAAGCTGACTGCAGAGCGATTCACTGCTGTCAACATAAATTTCGCGTAAGGACCACGAACATAAGAGAGGAGAAATTAGGGAACGTACGGAGGCATACGGACAGCCGTTTTCCCTCGCTCTATTAGCAAGTGGAACAGGAAAGGAGATGACTAGTGGCGGTACAGGGTACCCTCCACCACGTACCCTACGGTGGCTTTTGGAGTATGTTCGTAGACAGATGTAGACTTCCAGAAAGCCTTCGACACAGTTCCGCGCAGTCGGTCACTAAAGAAAATACGAGCACACGGAATATCCGAACAGCTATGTGACTGTCAGGGTTCAGCACGTTGTTCTTAGTGGGGAAATATTGTCAAAGGCGAAAGTAGCATCCGGCGTACGGCGACAGAACCGCTACTGTTCACAACATGTATAAATAACTTGGAAGATAACCCCTGCAGCTCCCAGAGGCTGTTCGCAGACGACGCAGTTATGTACAGCGAGTCGACAGCATTAGGAAACTGTTACGAAACGCAGAGAGGCTTGAAGATAATCAGCATGTGGTGAAAAATTGATAGCTGACCTTCAGCATTAATAAATGTAATGTGGTGCAATGCCTGTAAATAGACAAAATGTCCGTACATCGTTACACTACGCGATCGGAAATCAGTCACTGGAATTATTCACACGAGTAATGTATCTAGAAGTATCTATTCGGGATAACTTCCAAATTGGAACGAATACATCCACTATCAGATCAAAAAGTATCCGAACATTAATACAAGTTGTGTTCATTTTGCCTTTATGACGCCCTGAACTTTCAATGACATGTCTGGATGTCTGTGGAAGAATGGCAGCCCATTCTTTCTAAAGAGCCAAAGCCGGCGAAGGTAGTGATGTTGGATGCTGGGGTCTGGAGCGAAGTCGAAGTTCTAACCCACCCCAAAGTGGTTCCATTGGATTCAGGTCGGGACTATGCTCATCCAGGCCATTTCAGGAATGTTATCGCCCACAAAACATTGCCTCACAAATCCTACTGTATGACAGGGTGCACTGTCATGCTGAAAGATCATCGTCTCCGAACTGTTCCTCTATTGTTCGCAGTACACAATGCTGTAAAAAATCCTTCAGCATTAGCGTTTTCTTAATCACAATAAGGGGAACACGCCCTACCCACGACAAATATCCCCATAACGTAAAACCGGCTCCTCCGTACTTTCCTGTTGGCACTACACGTGATGGCAGCTAACGTTCTCCGGACATTCGCCAAACCCAAAACCTTCTATCTGACTGCCACGGGGAATAACGAGAATCATCATATCACTCGTTTCCAGTCAGCCACTGGCGTCGCACTTCACTCTATCCCAAACGTAGCTTAGTAACGCATACAGAAATGTGATGTTTATGAGGAGCTGCTCGGCCATTCTAAACCACTCTTTTAACCCCCTATGCACATCCATTTTGCTAGCTGGACTGCTGTATTTTACAACTCACGAGTACTTACTTCCGATGATGTGATACAATTGTTTACAACCACGCTCAGCAACGCTCTACGACCCCTGTCCTTCAGTGCATGAGGTCTACCTTGTCTTGGTTTAGCTGTGGTTGTTCCTTCGCGTTTCCACCGCATTACAGAGTCATCCCTAGATACTTTTCATCAGATAATGGAAATGTAGTCGAGAGAAATACAGTGCCAGGCAGATATTTATAAGAAGAATATTGTTGTAATAGTAATAGATGATAATATTGTAGTCTTCAGTCCGGAGACCCAAAAATATTTCCAATGGCTCTGAGCACGATGGGACTGAACATCTGAGGTCACCAGTCCCCTAGAACTTAGAACTACTTAAACCTAACTAACCTAAGGACGTCACACACATCCAAGCCCGAGGCAGAATTCGAACCTGCGACCGTAGAGGTCACGCGGTTCCAGACTGAAGCGCCTAGAAACGCTCGGCCACAGAGACCGGCACAGAGACCCAATTTTTTGCATCTCTCCACGTTAGTCTATCCTGTACAAGTCTCTTCATTTCTGTACCTGTAGCCATTTGATCCTGCTTACTTTAATCAAGGCTTTGTCTCACCCCCCCCCCCCCCCCCACACACACACACACACACTCTTCCCTAACTGGCAAATTTACGATTCCTTGATGGCTTAAGTTGTGTATTATCAACCGATCCATTCTATAAGTCACTTTGTGCCATAAATATTTTTTCTCCCCAATCCTATTCAGTACATTATTTATCGATCTACCAATGTCATCTACGGCATTCTCAAGCAACATCTTATTCCAGAAGCTTCTATTTTCTTCTTGTCTGAACTGTTTATCGTCCATGTTTCGCTTCCGTATAAGGCTGTACATTGAGCAAACACTAAAGGAAACCAAAAATAAAATGTAGTAGGGATTAAAATTCGGGGAGTAGAAATAAAAACTTTGAGGTTTGTCGATGACATTGTAATTCTGTCCGAGACATCAAAGGATTTGGAAGAGCAGTTGAATGGAATGGACAGTGTCTTGAAAGGAGGATATAAGACAAACACCAACAAAATCAAACCAAGGATAATGGAATATAGTCCAATTATGTCAGGTGATGTTGAGGGAATTAAATTAGTGAACGAGACTCCGAATTGTAGTAGATGAGTTTTGCTATTTGGGTAGCAAAATAACTGATGATTCCTGAAATAGAGAGGATGTAAAATGTAGACTGGCAATGGTAAGAAAAGCGTTTGTGAAGAAGAGAAATTTGTTAACACACAATATGGATTTAAGTGTTAAGAAGTCTTTCCTGAGGGTACTTGTCAGGAGTGTAGCTATCTATGGAAGACAAACACTGACGATGAACAGTTTAGATAAAATAATAAAAAATAGGAATAGAAGCTTTCGTAATGTGGTGCTAAAGAAGAATGCTGAAGATTAGATGGATCGATTACGTAACTACTGAAGAAATACTGAATAGAATTAGGGAGACAACAAATTTGTGGCACAACCTGACTAGAAGAAGGGACCCGTTTATAGGACACATTCTGAGGACATTAAGAGATCACCAATTTAGTGCTGGAGGGAGGTTTGGGGGGTAAGAATCGTAGAGAGAGAACAAGAGATGAATACAGTAAGCTGATTCAGAAGGGTGTAGGTTGTAGTAATTATTCGGAGATGAAGAGGCATGCACAGGATAGAATGGCATGGAGAGTTGCATCAAACCAGTCTTTGGACTGAAGATCACAACATCTACAAGGCTAGACTACAGGCAAATAAATACCTTTAGTTAACACCTCCCGAGGAAATGTAATTAACACACGAAAGAGATCGCTCACAAAACCCTCGTTCGGTAAGTTCTTGAGGGGTGTTTGACGGTTTGGGAACCTTCGAAGTTGATTTAGTCGAAGAGATACAGAAGAAACAAACGAGATATTCGTTCTTCGTCACGAGTTTGTTTAGTCAGCGAAGGAGTGTCACAGGACTTGCGAACAAATTGCAGTTACTCACAAAATTGCGAGTCAAGAAAGACATTACTTCCTCCAAAACGTATCTCGCATAATGATCACGACTATAAACTTAATGAAATTCAGGCTTATATAAAAGACAGAGGGGTGCTAACCATCTTCTTCCCCCATGCACCATCTGCAAACGGAATCGCAAGAAGGCGAAATTAATCTTGCACAGTATGTCCGCACGCACCGCATGGTGGCCTGCGATGTACAGAAGTCGATTTAAATATTAAATAGTTCGGCTTATAGACTGTACTCTCAAATTATAAACAACCAATGACCTTTGTAGCTACGTGAAAGCGACGATGCAGCCTGAAGCGCCCTTTACCATTTGTTTCGTCCGAGCGGCGAGGACTTCGACCTCAGGTCCTTGCAGCGGCAGGCGCTGACCTTGGGAGTCGACTTAGGACGCTAAGCCACACGCGGTCGCGTCTTGCCGGGAAGCTGCCTACACGACCCCCCCCCCCCCCCCACGCACATACACACATGAGCTTCAATGGCTAGCTTCACGCGAGCGTGCAGCCAAATCATCTCCACGCACGCCGAGATTCGGATGTACTTCCGAAGAGGAAAGTCAACCGACAACAGTCGTGTTTACAAAATCGAAGAATCTGCGGACGGTAAGATATGGTTGCTTACGGTTCGACGACATGTGCCAGTTCGAGGGTTCGAGAATATTTTTCCACACAAGCGACGTATCATAACAGCGATGAATCCATTGTGGCTTACTCTGTGCCGGACCGTGACGTGAACCGGATTTCCCATTTCCTTCACAGAGAATATCTGTTGTCCCTCCAAACGCCAGCTCCTTGTGTTCCTACGAACTGGGTTAAGCAAAGCTATCGTTTTTAATTTTTCATCCAAGGTTCAATCTCAGCCTAAATGAGTCTCTGATTTTCTTCATCAAACATTTGCCTAGACGCAAACGTTAGTGTAATATTCGCCATGATTAGTACGCATTTATATGGGCTGGGGATTTTGTGTGTTGGTCCAGAACTTCGGATAATGCTTTTCTAGTCTGAAAATGCTGAGCTATCTGCAAGCGAGAGAGTTTCAGCAATTAAATGTATTGAAGAAAGAAGAAAAACACAGAGAATAAATGAGCGACACATTGCGGATTTATCTAACGTTAGTCAATTTTCTTTCTTAGTTTGCTGGAGTAAATCCTCTACCTCTCTTATCGGGAGGAAAGTAAACATGAGGTATCTGGAAAATGCCTCTTCATACAAAATGTATTCGTATGTCAGTTATTTTATCTGGCCATTGTCCGTAGTCAGACCGTAAGTTACCAATGTGTGACGCAGGTGAACCTTCCTGCAATATAAAAGGCAATTTTTAAAACGCTAAATAAAATGATAAGCAGTAAATTCCTCTATCAAGCAGGTGAAAAATTAATAAACTACGCACAACTTAAGAGAGTGAGAACATGAAAAATCAAGAAGTCAGTACTTTCTGATCGTTATACAGATGCCTACGCGACGGTGTGGCGTGGAAAAGGAATATATTATCCTATAAATGTATCTTTTTACTCAATACGAGTGCAAAATAATTCCAACAAGTTAATAAACGTTAGTTTGTCCATCCACAGAATCTTAATATGCTGGTAATCACAAGGCACTCCGCGGAATAGTTCCTTCTCAAATTCTAACTGGTATAGCAGTCCCTTAATTTTAACCATTCCTTTGGCATAGAGCAAAGTATTCTTACCTTTAATAAGCTAGAGCCAATGCAAGTAGTACACTGAAGTACCGACAGGGATGTGGAGCGATATCGACTCCAGTGCCGTGACCAGCTGCGCTAGATTTCTCGGTTGAGGAGCCTTAGCGCGAACAGCCTGATCGAAGTTGTCCCACAGATTCTCGATTGGGATTAAATCCGGGGAGGTGGGTAGTCAAAGGAGTTCGCGAAACTCATTCTGTCGCTTTTCGAAACACGCATATACACTGCGAGCTGTCCGACACGTTGCATTGTTCTGGCGGTAGAAGCCACAGCGCCGAGGAAAAATGGTTCAAATGGCTCTGAGCACTATGGGACTTAACATCTGTGGTCATCAGTCCACTAGAACTTAGAACTACTTAAAGCTAACTAACCTAAGGACATCACACACGTCCATGCCCGAGGCAGGATTCGAACCTGCGGCCGTAGCGGTCACGCGGTTCGAGACTGAAGCGCCAGAACCGCACGGCCACACCGGCCGGCAGCGCCGCGGAAAAACAAACTGCATGGAGGGGTGGACATAGTCCCCAAGGACGGATGCACACTTGTGTTGATCACTGTGCCTTCCAGAATGGCGAGGTCACCCAGGAAATGCCACGGAAACATTCCCCAAACCATAACGCTCCCTCCTCCGGCCTGGACCTGGGGCCCGGTTTCAATGCCTGCCCGGGTAGGAGATTTTCTGCGCTCGGGGACTGGGTGTTATGTTGTCCTCAGTTTGTATCGTCTAACTGACATTCCATTATTGAGATGTCAGTTCAAATGGTTCAAATGGCTCTGAGCACTATGGAACTTAACATCTGTGGTCATCAGTCCCCTAGAACTTAGAACTACTTAAACCTAACTAACCTAAGGACATCACACACGTCCATGCCCGAGGCAGGATTCGAACCTGCGACCGTAGCGGTCACGCGGTTCGAGACTGAAGCGCCAGAACCGCACGGCCACACCGGCCGGCAGCGCCGCGGAAAAACAAACTGCATGGAGGGGTGGACATAGTCCCCAAGGACGGATGCACACTTGTGTTGATCACTGTGCCTTCCAGAATGGCGAGGTCACCCAGGAAATGCCACGGAAACATTCCCCAAACCATAACGCTCCCTCCTCCGGCCTGGACCTGGGGCCCGGTTTCAATGCCTGCCCGGGTAGGAGATTTTCTGCGCTCGGGGACTGGGTGTTATGTTGTCCTCAGTTTGTATCGTCTAACTGACATTCCATTATTGAGATGTCAGTTCAAATGGTTCAAATGGCTCTGAGCACTATGGAACTTAACATCTGTGGTCATCAGTCCCCTAGAACTTAGAACTACTTAAACCTAACTAACCTAAGGACATCACACACGTCCATGCCCGAGGCAGGATTCGAACCTGCGGCCGTAGCGGTCACGCGGTTCGAGACTGAAGCGCCAGAACCGCACGGCCACACCGGCCGGCAGCGCCGCGGAAAAACAAACTGCATGGAGGGGTGGACATAGTCCCCAAGGACGGATGCACACTTGTGTTGATCACTGTGCCTTCCAGAATGGCGAGGTCACCCAGGAAATGCCACGGAAACATTCCCCAAACCATAACGCTCCCTCCTCCGGCCTGGACCTGGGGCCCGGTTTCAATGCCTGCCCGGGTAGGAGATTTTCTGCGCTCGGGGACTGGGTGTTATGTTGTCCTCAGTTTGTATCGTCTAACTGACATTCCATTATTGAGATGTCAGTTCAAATGGTTCAAATGGCTCTGAGCACTATGGAACTTAACATCTGTGGTCATCAGTCCCCTAGAACTTAGAACTACTTAAACCTAACTAACCTAAGGACATCACACACGTCCATGCCCGAGGCAGGATTCGAACCTGCGACCGTAGCGGTCACGCGGTTCGAGACTGAAGCGCCAGAACCGCACGGCCACACCGGCCGGCAGCGCCGCGGAAAAACAAACTGCATGGAGGGGTGGACATAGTCCCCAAGGACGGATGCACACTTGTGTTGATCACTGTGCCTTCCAGAATGGCGAGGTCACCCAGGAAATGCCACGGAAACATTCCCCAAACCATAACGCTCCCTCCTCCGGCCTGGACCTGGGGCCCGGTTTCAATGCCTGCCCGGGTAGGAGATTTTCTGCGCTCGGGGACTGGGTGTTATGTTGTCCTCAGTTTGTATCGTCTAACTGACATTCCATTATTGAGATGTCAGTTCAAATGGTTCAAATGGCTCTGAGCACTATGGAACTTAACATCTGTGGTCATCAGTCCCCTAGAACTTAGAACTACTTAAACCTAACTAACCTAAGGACATCACACACATCCATGCCCGAGGCAGGATTCGAACCTGCGACCGTAGCGGTCACGCGGTTCGAGACTGAAGCGCCAGAACCGCACGGCCACACCGGCCGGCAGCGCCGCGGAAAAACAAACTGCATGGAGGGGTGGACATAGTCCCCAAGGACGGATGCACACTTGTGTTGATCACTGTGCCTTCCAGAATGGCGAGGTCACCCAGGAAATGCCACGGAAACATTCCCCAAACCATAACGCTCCCTCCTCCGGCCTGGACCTGGGGCCCGGTTTCAATGCCTGCCCGGGTAGGAGATTTTCTGCGCTCGGGGACTGGGTGTTATGTTGTCCTCAGTTTGTATCGTCTAACTGACATTCCATTATTGAGATGTCAGTTCAAATGGTTCAAATGGCTCTGAGCACTATGGAACTTAACATCTGTGGTCATCAGTCCCCTAGAACTTAGAACTACTTAAACCTAACTAACCTAAGGACATCACACACATCCATGCCCGAGGCAGGATTCGAACCTGCGACCGTAGCAGTCCCGCGGTTCCGGACTGAGCGCCTAGAACCGCTAGACCACCGCGGCCGGCTTGAGATGTCAGTGTGAGCACGTCCCGAAAACCTATAAATTAAAAAAGAAAAAAGATGTCCATGCTCTTTTGGACGTCAGAGAAATCGCTCCGTTTCTGCATTACCACAACTGCACTGTTTTCTGCGTTCCCCCGGCGCGCTTTATGTACCCTCCACTGCTACAGCAACCACCCACCGTATGTGATCGGTTATTGCACGCTGGCGTCAAATATAGGCGGTGTCACACAAATGTGACGGAACCGTGTATGCATTCTGCATCAATAGGTACTTTCACTTGGAAAAAAAAGGTGGAAGGAAAGGGGAGGGAGGGGGGGAGGGAGGGAGAGAGGGGAGGGAGGGAGGGAGGGAGGGAGGGAGGGAGAGAGAACCACGGATAAAGCTATGTCACAGCATGAAGAGAACTGTTCATTTAATCGCGTAAGGACTCAGTAACTCAGATTGTAAGTTTGCGTGCTGTTAGCCAATACCCTCAACCAGTAACAGCAATATCGGCGAATAAGATTGATGGTTTGCAGATAATTTATTGCAGGTTGCTCTACGCGTTGCTCATAGGGCGTCAGAACTCGCGATAAATAAGGCTTGTGCCCGGAGAAAGGAGTGAGAGACGATTCATCACATTTCCTATTTTTATTGGTGTGTGATGGCTACATAACTGACAACTTTCGAAAATTTGATGCCGTTTCCATTGGAGATTTTCCTTTTGCTGACAAGCGCTGTACGTCACGAAATTCTCCACAGTATTAGGTGGTAGGCTAAAGTATAACATACAGTAGACTTGAAGTCTTGAAAAGGAAAATAAAACTAAGAAACAAGACGTGGATAATTTTATATTCATTACACATGTGATATATTTTCGCTCCTAGTTTTTGCTAATATTTACTTGGTTACTCTAGTTCTCTTTTCGTTAAAGCATATTCAAGCAATTTTGCCTCTTCTCTGAAATACCGACATTGGTGTGCGGAAGATAGTCACTGACAATGGCGACAATTCAAACAAAAAACCGACAGGAGAGTGCCGTGTTATGTTGCCTTTTGACAATAGAGTCGCCACAGTGCTGTATAGACAACAGCCTAATAAGATGGTGCTAGCAAGTTTGTTCTGTCAGAGTAATCTGGATATTTTTTCGTCTAATGTGGATATAGTCTCTCAGGACAATTTACCATGTGGAGATTTAGCCTCTGAAAATCAAAGAAAGGATTCCATGGTTTCCCACAGACTTCCTTTTTAATATTATCTATCCTCGTTGCGTGACGTATTAACACGGCTCACGATATGCAGCTGTGCCGGAACGTATGACTGTATACCGTTGAATCAGACAGCTCCCTGGAAAGGCCTTGGCGGCATTCTTTTAAACACGATGTCTGACGTCAGATCACACAGCTATCACAGTTAGAAAAGACTACTGTCAACGAACACTGTACCATGTTTTTCACACGAAACATGTGTAAAGCACTATAAACAGTTATTTAGGAATAACGTTGTGCGGCCTGTGTACGTGTGCACGGTGATCATATCCCATATTGATGTCGGGGTACATGCGCAGGAAACAGTGGCGTTTTCTCAACTTATCACCAATACCGTGCACTAACAAATCTGTGTCGTGTGTGTTCCCTATGTGCCTATGCTATTAGCGCCTGTTGTGTGGCACCACATTCTACAATTATCCTTAATTTATGAGCATGAGTGTAGTATGAAATCAGCGGAATGAATCACCTTCATATCGCAGCAGAAAATTTTGCCCCACGATTGAACAGTGTAACTGTGGCAAAATTAAGGCCTACAATCTTTGTTACACGGCCTTGATGGAACAAACAGCTACGTGTGTCCATATACTGTAGGCCATATTGCGTAGACCTAAAATACTCCCTTTTTAATCAGAGACCAAAACGACTTCGGAGACTAGAAAAATGGTTCAAATGGCTCTAAGCACTATGGGACTTAACATCTGAGGTCATCAGTCACCTTTTGCGTACGACAGTCTCAGACGGTCTATATTGAAGGACTGAGCTGTTGTGCTTAATTGCTGATTAGAAGATGGGTGTAGCCATTTTCAGTGTCCACCTTTGGTATTTGGTGAAAAATGTCGTGATTGACGTCTACAGAAGGCATCGGCCGAAGTAAGCAAGCTGTAATACCTAAATGCTCGCAAGATGACTGAATAATATCCACGCTTTAAACGTCTCAGGATAGTGTCTTTTATTTCGTAAGTGGAAAATATTAAACGGCACGCGAAAATACAGGCTGTTGACTCAGATTTAGAAAAATGAAGCTGGATTGAACACGCACCTTTTTTCCATTACAGGTATCAATAAGGTATTTCCGCTTCTTCCAACTAAAATTTTGCGTAAGGGATTAAAAGATCGCGAAGCTTCTCGAAAACGGTTATGACAAAAGCAAGGCGTTCGGAGCTGCTAATTAAAGTAGTTTTCAGTCCAAGATAAAAATCACACAATCAGTATCTGACCATCATCCTCCCCCAAAAGACATACGGAAACATATAACAAATTGTATGAGCGGTAGTGAATAAGCGCCGAAGGAGACGGAAATAAGCCAAATAAGATGGTGAAGGGCGCTTCCTGTTGCTTTAGTTAACATGATAAACTGAAGATTCCTGTAACAGAAATAGCAACCGACCTACTTGCAAAGGCCAGAGGATAGGCGCGCAAAAACTGATGAACAGCAAGCCCCCTGCTTTGCGGAAACTAGCGACACCGTTACCCCGCGCAGCGCTGGGAGACGGCAAACAGCCGCAGCCGTTTCCGGCGGCGCCTCCTCCTTGTTGCTCAACCGTTGAAAGAAGGGCGAAAGACCGTTTATTTTCTTCCAGACCACAACTGAAGCAGTTCAGTTTCTTTTTACCGAAACCGATTCGGTCTTATGCGAAAATCAGTTATAAAGACACTACTAACAATATTGATCTACCGAATGGCGAAAACGTGCAGTTATATGTCCACATGTCTGCATTACTGTAACTGAATCGATAGTGACACTCGAGGACACAGGAAGAGGACAGGGCGGTTAAAGTTTGTTCATTCCGGCTTTCCCAGAGACAGTCTATACTAGCCAAAGTTGTCAAGTTTCCTGCCGACTGAGTTTGCACAAGAGACGCGACGTTTCGATGACATTCGCTATTACCAAATTCGACAGAAGATAATAGGAGAGAATCTCATAGAAACGTCGTGCCTTTTCAATCACCTTAGCTCGGATGTGAAGTCAAGAACTTTATATTAGATAGGAACTTTTTTCATACGCACAGTGGTCACTAGAGAAGGAGAATTACTTCTTACGTTGGATGAACGCGAATGAACCGTAGTGGCCTAGCTGAAGGAATAATCACGACAATCTCATGATGTAATGTGTGCAAAACACGAAGAATTTATTTGGAAATATCTACACAGAAAGTTGCTATTAGTCCATCCCGAGTACGAATCCAGAGCTTCAAACTCAGAGTCGCCTCGTTTGCCACCAACGAGGAATTATATGTAGCGCACTGCGCCGGGCAGTAGAAGGCTACACTGAGTGATTTGTGAAGTAGTGTTCAACCGGTTAATCGGAAGGAAGATTAAGAGGTTTAACTTGACGTCGCCCGCCTCGGTAGCTGCGCGGCGGATTGCTAAGCGAAGGGGCCCGGGTTCGATTCCCGGCCGGGTCGCAGGTTTTCTCCGCTCGGGGACTGGGTGTTGTGTTGTCCTTACTTTAGTATCGTCACAGTTGACATTAATATTGAGATAGTTGAACGGGCATGGCCCGAAAGACAAAAACTAGAAAGAAAAACTTTACGTAGGCAATGCCATTATAGAAGGATCGCACACTCGGGCTGGACAATGCCAGGCAGCGCCCTTTTTAAAGGGACAATATAGACACTTGCCGAAACTGATTTTTGGAAATCATGGAAAACCAAAATATTGATGGAGGGACGGATACCTTAACGACTGCGCATCTAGTTCTGTTAGTGTAGTTATGGTTACAAAAACTAGTTTCAAGAAACGCAGTACAAATGTAGGCAGGTTGGCGATACTAGAGATGGTAACACCTACACGAAAATGACCAGAACAACGTTAACAGATGGATTCAAGCAATTTCTGTGTGTGTGCCATAAACAAACAAGACTTGTTCCAGAAACGAAGATGAAGGACGTCTCAAATGGTTCAAATGGCTCTGAGCACTATTGGACTTAACTTCTGAGGTCATCGGTCTCCTAGAACTTAGAACTACTTAAACCTAACTAACCTAAGGACATCACACAAATCCATGCCCGAGGCAGGATTCGAACCTGCGACCGTAGCGGTCGCGCGGTTCCAGATTGTAGCGCCTAGAACCGCTCGGCCACTCCGGCCGGCAGGACGTCTCACTACATCGTATTTGTCAGTTATAATCTTAAGACCCATACTGCATGGTCTCTGTGCCATTTGAGTTGTACTAGGGATTTCTTGGTGTTAGCAGGAATTTGTAATTTACCACCCAGGTGCATATAATGAGCTTGTTCAGTTCGCGTCAGACTCTTGTATTTGAAATTGACTCTCTCAGTTGCTGACAAAGTTATGATACTACACCTATCGTACTAACTGCGCGACTTCTTGTGGAAATTTTCTTTCATGCTCAGTGATCGCGATCACAAGAGATTGATATTCTTCATTACTGCTCGTCGTTGACGACGTCAACCCAAGAGTCGCTAAAAGGTGCAGCATCGAGAACAATATTTCTCTCGAAACTGCTGACGTACTGGACACCTTCCATATCCCTCCTGTAGCTTTACGTGCTACATGAAGCTTTCCTAGTGTCAAGTCAAGGTGGTCGCTTTTTTTCTTCGTATACAATAAGGACATAGTCAGAGGACATAGTCAGAGGACATAAACTCATGAGCAGCTGAATTTGAGATGCCAGATAATCGTCTCTAACAGCCCCCTTCGTCCTCGTGACGACGCGTCTTGGAATGGCCTCCAAGCGATAACGAATGCGGTAGGGAGGTCATTCTGACCTGCGCTCGCTCAACGGCAGCCTGCAGGTCACGAAGAATGGTTGCAGATGGAGCCATGGCGCCTGCATCCCACTCGAAAGTGTCGCAGATGTACTCACGGGTACGAAGGCAAGTGACCTGTGGAGGTCTCACAAGCACCCTCATGGTGTTGGAGGGTTCTTCAAACCATTCGGAAGCAATTCGAAAAAAGACTGATTTGTGCATAGTGTTGCTGAAGTTTAAGGTCTTCTGTGAGATACTGTAGACGAGCAAATGGGTGTAGAAAAACGAACACACACGCACACACACACACACACACACACACACACACACACACACACACACACACACTGGAGAGGGGGGGGAGAGAGAGAGAGAGAGAGAGAGAGAGAGAGAGAGAGAGAGAGAGAGAAGACTCCACTAACCTCCTGAACGCTGTCCTGATCAGTGCTTTACGTCGCTTTTCGACGTTCTCTTTATCCGGCAGTGGTGTGTACCAACGTGCACTATAAATCAGCCAGGATTATCTTTCTCCACGCTTCGAACGCCCAACGGTGGGGCTCCTGCGCCCATATTAATAATCTATGTAGTTTGTGACGTGCGTTAAGTAGACGGACACGTCATGCGAGTTGGGCGTTGGCTTGTCTAACATTCAGGCGGCGGTAGTTTCACCGGATCGAGATAACCATGGTACACCACCGACACAGTGGATCGCGGAAAGCCCAGTGCCTGTGCGACCCCAGAGATGAAGCACCCCTGTTCCAAAGATGCTTATGTTGAGCGTCCTGCGCTCCAATGACACGCCGATGGTCAGTACTACTTCTGACGACATCCCAAACGAACTTAACTATTCCTCGCTCAAGCATAGCGCATATATTTAAATCAATTGATAACGAGACGAGGATATGACCTACCACATTGCGGACAAATTTTTTCACTGCTATAACAAACTACAATGGCTGCGCAGGAACGACCAGTGTTACCATTTCACAAACGTACTGTGACAGCGTGGTCATCGGTCTCATCGGATTAGGGAAGGATTGGGAAGGAAGTCGGCCGTGCCCTTTCAGAGGAACCATCCCGGCATTTGCCTGGAGTGATTTAGGGAAATCACGGAAAACCTAAATCAGGATGGCCGGACGCGGGATTGAACCGTCGTCCTCCCGAATGCGAGTCCAGTGTCTAACCACTGCGCCACCCCGCTCGGTCTACGGTGATCTGGCAGTGGACAAAAGCACGGTGAGTCGTTGGGCAAATCGAGTGTCATCATCGCCGCAAGGTCAAGCAAGACTGTCTGATCTCCCGTGTGCGGGCCGACCGTGCACAGCTGTGACTCCTGCAATGGCGGAGCGTGCGGACACACTCGTTCGAGATGATCGACGGATCACCATCAAACAACTCAGTGCTCAACTTGACATCTCTGTCGGTAGTGCTGTCACAATTGTTCACCAGTTGGGATATTCAAAGGTTTGTTCCCGCTGGGTCCCTCGTTGTCTAACCGAACACCATAAAGAGCAAAGGAGAACCATCTGTGCGGAATTGCTTGCTCGTCATGTGGCTGAGGGTGACAATTTCTTGTCAAAGATTGTTACAGGCGATGAAACATGGGTTCATCACTTCGAACCTGAAACAAAACGGCAATCAATGGAGTGGCGCCACACCCACTCCCCTACCAAGAAAAAGTTTAAAGCTATACCCTCAGCCGGTAAAGTCATGGTTACAGTCTTCTGGGACGCTGAAGGGGTTATTCTGTTCGATGTCCTTCCCCATGGTCAAACGGTCAACTCTGAAGTGTATTGTGCTACTCTTCAGAAATTGAAGAAACGACTTCAGCGTGTTCGTAGGCACAAAAATCTGAACGAACTTCTCCTTCTTCATGACAACGCAAGACCTCACACAAGTCTTCGCACCCGAGAGGAGCTCATAAAACTTCAGTGGACTGTTCTTCCTCATGCACCCTACAGCCCCGATCTCGCACCGTCTGATTTCCATATGTTTGGCCCAATGAAGGACGCAATCCGTGGGAGGCACTACGCGGATGATGAAGCAGTTATTGATGCAGTACGACGTTGGCTCCGACATCGACCAGTGGAATGGTACCGTGCAGGCATACAGGCCCTCATTTCAAGGTGGCGTAAGGCCGTGGCATTGAATGGAGATTACGTTGAAAAATAGTGTTGTGTAGCTAAAAGATTGGGGAATAACCTGGTGTATTTCAATGCTGAATAAAATAACCCCTGTTTCAGAAAAAAATGTGTTGCATTACTTATTGAACTGCCCTCGTAGTTTTACCGTATGCCCACCCTACAAGACGATCTCAAAATTATGAACGGCCTGTAAATTCATTTTACAACAGTGATCATCTGGTTAATAATACGCGCACTGGTTCGAGTAATGACCTTTAGTACTTATAAAAGCGTCGTATTGGCTATTCAATTTTGCGGACATACCCACTCTGTACTACTAAGCAAATGGGACGGTTGCACACGCCATAAAGCAAAGGCCTCCTTCAGCATGGTTTTGCCTGTAGAAGCACGTCACGAATAACGAACTCATATGTACAGCTAACAACTATTGTTGTAGGTTGTGTCGTGTGTTCAAACTGTTTGTAATGGAAGTATAATCGGCGTAAAATTTGTATAGTGTGTGCCTAAGGATAGAAGCAACAACAAGAAGGCTCAAATGGTTCAAATGGCTCCGAGCACTATGCGAATTAACTTCTGAGGTCATCAGTCGTCTAGAACTTAGAACTAATTAAACCTAACTAACCTAAGGACATCACACACGTCCATGCCCGAGGCAGGATTCGAACCTGCGACCGTAGCGGTCGCTCGGGTCCAGACTGTGGCGCCTAGAACCAAACGGCCACACCGGCCGGCAACAATAAGAAGGAAAGAAGAAGCAACATTCAAGTAAAAGGTCATAAAACATGCTAAGTAATCGAGAAACTGTGCTGCAGCAAGGGATTTCGATATTACAGATAAAATAGTAAGATATTGGCGAAAGAATAAAGTTGCTATTTCAAAAATGCCAATGAAAAAGTATTCTATGACGAGAGGAATAGCCTGCTGGCCAGATTTAGAAAATATCGTTGGAGAATGGGTACAAGAACAGAGGCAGAATTGTTATGTTGCTACAAAGAAATATGATTACGGCTTACGCACTTAAGTGGGCACTAGCATGACAAAGAATTTAAAAAGTACGTTGGTGCAATCCTTTCAAGAACACAAATAATCTGATAATACGACAGGAAACAAAAATTGCGCAGAAATTACCGTAAGATCTTGAGCATAAAGTTACTATATACTGTAGGTTGACTCTTACATGGAAGATAACAGCAACCAGCCATTTTTTACAATGCTATTTATTTATTTATTTAAATAGCACCGTTACCGGTTTCGAACCGACAGGTTCATCTTCAGACGGCTAGTTCACATTAAGATACATTTTACATTAGCTTTCGCTTTTTGTTTTCCTAACTGATGAAACTTCCCTCGGGTGGAGGTGCCGATGAAAAATCCGCGATATTACGTTCCACTACATACTGCTTATAAGCTTGCAGCAGCGCAAACCGTATGATGCACTTTTTATGTATATGTATGTACATAATCTAAAGCACCTATCACATACCAAGAAGTTTCACTACATGAGAATTTTATAATTTTGACATTACTGAAGGCCGATCTCTTGTAATCGCTAAAAACCATCCAACAGCCAAGATCGCAATAAAATATTGCTTTATTTAGACTGTGCCCTTTCAAGGGAACCATCCCGGCATTTCCTGAAACGATTTAGGGAAATCACGCAAAAACTAAATCAGGATGGCCGGACGCGGGTTTGAACCGTCGTCCCCCCGAATGCGAGTCCAGTGTGCTAACCACTGCGCCACGTCGCTCGGTCTAAACAGTGCAAATCCACTTTAAGAACGGCGTATATAGGTACAACTGACAGGTATTATTGCAAAGATAACATTTGTATGATGTGTTGTATCCACTAGACGGCTCTTCCATCGGAACCTCGTGACAGATCGAAAATGAGGATGTACTTGAAGAGCTGCTTCCTTAGATGATGACTGTAAGGATTTTGTAGCGTTTTAAATTCATTGCTGAGTGATTTTTATTTATTTTATTTTTATATTCTTTATTTTATTTTTTTTTTTATTTTTTTTTTTTTTTTTTTTTTTTTGTCGGCCGGAGTGGCCGTGCGGTTCTAGGCGCTACAGTCTGGAGCCGAGCGACCGCTACGGTCGCAGGTTCTAATCCTGCCTCGGGCATGGATGTGTGTGATGTCCTTAGGTTAGTTAGGTTTAATTAGTTCTAAGTTCTAGGCGACTGATGACCTCAGAAGTCGCATAGTGCTCAGAGCCATTTGAACCATTTGATTTTTAATTTAAAATTATTTTAATTTATATAAATTTTAATCTAAGTTTTATGTCTGTTGTATGAAACGAAACCGATTTTGAGTGCCTTTTTTTATGCCTCAACTATCGTATTAACTGCCGAAATACACAGTACTCTAATAACAAAGGCTTTTGTCCTAAGATTGTGAACAGTTCTTCCTCCAGGAGACATAACCTGGAGCAATAACCTCCCATAAAGATAGGCTTGTGAGCTTAACCAGACAGCGGTACACCGTTAAGCGCGCTGGCGAAACAGAATAGCACTTGCATCAGTCACGCGGGCGGGCAGGAAGCGGGGGCGGTGACGCAACAGGTGAGCGGCCACACGGAGGCGGCCAGCGCCCACGGTCCTCGCCAGTCACTGGAAAACAAGCACCTCTGTCGCGTGCCGTCCGAGCCTCCAAGACGACAGCTGACGCGATACACGTTTCCAACGTATACGCGACGACTTCTACACTTCTGACGCTAGGAACGACTATTCCAGCACTGTGCCAAGATATACACTGTATAGAAAATGTCAATGCAAATGGGAAGAAGGAAAGTTAAGTTCAACGTCCTATCCATTGCATCTACATCTACGCGTACACTGTGCACATCATATGGTGTGTGGCGGAGGGTAAATACGACATCATTATCATTTTCCCCTTCTTCCGATTCAACTCGCGGATTGAACGCGTGAAGAACGATTGTCGGTACACTTAAGCATGAGCCCGAATTTCTCTAATTTCAGCGCAGTAATTATTTCGCTAGATATCTGTTGCGTGAAGCAATATTATATTTCTTTGCTGATTCAGGAACGTGGGCTCTCGGAATTTAGTAAGCAAGACTCTCCAGGAAGCACAACGTTTTCCTTGTAACCTCTTACATCGAAGTTCGTTCAGCATTTCTGTGACATTACAAGACAGTTAGAGACGGATTCCTTTCCTGTTGTATCTGCAAAACACTACAACAAAGCTGCTGTACATATGGTCCTGTGCTGACCTGCTGTTGTTGCTCTCAATTTGTCTTAACGCTTCTCGGCTTAAAAATACAATGGAAACGCGAAAACAATTTAGATTCTACAACTGTCGTCAGATGCATTTCACTGGTGGTTCGCTGTCTACCTCACTGAACGAGGTGGTGCAGTGGAAAGACACTGACATCGCGGTGCAAAGCCCGTTCGATTATCAACATTGAAGTTTCCATGGTTTTCCTAAATCGCTTAAGGCAAATGATTGGCTTGTTTGTTACACAAGGATACGACTGTTTGCCTTTCGCAACCAGAGTTAGTGCCCTGAATCGAATGACCTGACGGAACATTAAACCCTGACCCCCTCTCTCCCTCTATTTCTTTCTCCTGTCCACTTGAACTAGTACAATGCGGCATACTAGTACTGACTGATTAGCCACAACACAAATCTAGAAAAGTGCCTCCTAAAGCACTCTAGGTTCCGATCAAACCTTGCCCTAGACATAACGGCCTACCCCCCCCCCCCCTCCCCCGCCACACACACGCATACAAAACACATAATATATTATACAACTGGCGTTTTCCTGTATAGCAGCACCATTTATGAATAGCTGCACGGAGCTTCCGACATTATCAAAATGGTTCAAATGGCTCTGAGCACTGTGGGACTTAACTTCTGAGGGCATCAGTCCCCTAGAACTTAGAACTACTTAAACCTAAATAACCTAAGGACATCACACACATCCATGCCCGAGGCAGGATTCGAACCTGCGACCGTAGCGGTCGCGTGCTTCCAGACTGTAGCGCCTAGAACCGCTCTGTAACCCCGGCCGGCTCCGACATTATCCACCACACCATTTATATGTACCGTGAACAGTAATGGCTCTAGAACATTCCGTTGGAGTGCTTCAGAAATTACTTTCAAATCCGCCGATTTGGCCACGTAAGCAAGACATGTTGAATTCTTTTTGCTAGGTAGTCCTCTATACAGTCACAGAACTGATTCGATATTCCGCAAAGTTGTAAAGTTCACTATCCAACGTTGTAGAACTGTGCCGGATAATTTCGTAAAGTCAAAGAACAGGGTCATCCTGTGCACCGTTGCCTACTGTTCCTGTATGACATGGACGAACAGAACGGGAGAAGTTTCACATCACCACTATTTGTAAAATACCCACAGAAAATAATTTCGTTCTCGAAGGAGGTCACAATACTCCTGCGTAAAAAGGGTTCTGTAATTCTACAATAGATTGACCTAAGCGATATGGGCCTATAATAGTTTCAGACGACCACCTGACATGTAATAACCTACGACTTTTTTCAATAATTCGGAACGCTTCGTTTCTCCACCGACTTACGATACACCCGTGTTAGAAAGGTTCCTTTGCATTACTTGTAAATAATCGAGCCTATTGCCTCTCCCTTTATTTGTCTCCTTTTTATTATTGTACGCTTTAATTACGCTCGTTCAAGATTTGTTCAGCTTTTGCTGGTAAAAATATTTTTCATTTCATTAAAAAATCAGCTACTGAACCACAGCGGGTCTTTACAATTGCTCAAAGCATCGCACGTCGCCTAACGTGTGTAAAGCGTATTGTATTCCAAATTTTATCCATTGATACTCTCCGTCTTCGCCCCAGCGATAACTATTTGATGCTGACAGCTCAGATAATTTGTAATCTGTTTTCTGTCACAACTGCTAAGAAAATATTTTTCTGCCTTCCTTAATTTCTATTAACACCCGTAATCATTGATGTTATTATCTTAGCAGTCGTATGGCGACTGATTTTCCCCCTCTACGGAAACTGAAACGTAAAGTTGGTGTTGTTGGCTCCTCGTAAGATGTTCTCACAAGCTGGTTCTCTAAACGCTCCAAAATTTTTTAAAGACATTCAGAACTATCTACCATGAATCTTTGCCCCTGACAACTGTTTCAGTCGAGGCACTGTTCCATTCTATAGCTGAATCCTTCTCTTATTACTGTAGCATTACCACGAAATGAATCCTCAGATGTTTTCGAAGTTTTTCTGATGCGTTCTGCCAATGCAGCTGAGACATGCCGTCTACAAGAGAGTCCAATACCATATTTGATAAATCTTTTGACACTCATATTCACTGGGATCATATTACATTTAGAACCTGTGATATTCTCAACAGATGATAGCGAGTTCTTTACGGCAATGTCTGTCACTGCTATGCAACCTACCTCTGCGACACATATTTCAATCTAAATTTAAGATAGTTGTTATTCATTTCCAATTTCTGCCATCTTACTGTTCCCACAACTACGTGGGCGCTGTTATCTAGGTGAGCCCTTCGGATGAGTGTCAGTGATTCTCAATCTCGTTAAGCACTTAACATAGTTTCACTATCTAGCAAGCACTTTCTCGCACATTTACGTGACGTCAATAAGTGATGCGAAACAAACAGCATGCCTATTAATGCTGTGATACTTTCCCCTGGGGACGTATTTGCGGTAGAATTCCAATAGAGGTACACTATTACTTGCTCTTAAACTCTGATTCGCACTGAAAATCGACACGGCATATCTTAAAATGCTCGGGGTTTTCGGCTATGTTTATGGAGAGAGGGATAGAAATGAGTCTGAAGCTTGCTGTCCGCCCCTGGTAGCTGAGTGGTCAGCGCGACGGAATGTCATATCTAACGGCCCGGGTTCGATTCCCGGCTGGGTCGGAGATTTTCTCCGATCAGGGACTGGGTGTTGTGTTGTCCTTATCATCGCCATTTCATCCCCATCGACACGCCCGTCAACTCGAAAGACTTGCACCAGGCGAACGGTCTACCCGACGGGAGGCCCTAGCCACACGGCATTTCCATTTTGAGCTTGCTGACTGTGAACTCTTGAATGTGTCTTTTAGGTCAGATATTATTGGTAAATATATGTTGGGATTTTTTATCACAATTCTGCAGGGAAGAAAAATGCTATTTTTTATTTTATTTTTTTAATTCGTGGTTCCCACATACGTAATTTCGTTCCAAATGCAGTCACTTAATTCTTCATAGTATTTATTAATCTATCTTTCTATTGGAGACCTACGTTTAGTTCGTTCAAGTGAACTGTTGAATCTACTTGAAAAGCAAAATCACACAAGCCGTAGGATTGGACAAAAATATGGGGACACTGAGAACACAACACATTACCGTACAATACGATGTACACTGAAGAGCCAACGAAACTGGTACACCTGCCTAATATTGTATAGGGCCCCCGCGACGTGGCATGGATTCGACTAATGTCTGAATTAGTGCTGGATGGAATTGACACCACGAATCCTGCAGGGCTGTCTATAAATCCGTAAGAGTACGTGGTGGTGGAGAACTCTTCTGCGCAGTACGTTGCAAGGCAGCCCACATATGCTCAATAATGTTCATGTCTGCTGAGTTTGGTAGCACGCGGAAGTTTAAACTCAGAAGAGTGTTCCTGGAGCCACTCTGTAGCAATTCTGGACTTGTGGGGTGTCGCACTGTCCTGCTGAAATTGGCCAAGTCCGTCGGAATGCACAACGGACATGAATGGATGCAGGTTATCACACAGGATGCTTACGTTTGTGTCACCTCTCAGAATCATATCTAGACGTATCAGGGGTCCCATATCACTCCAACTGCACACGCCCCACACCATTACAGAGCCTTACCACCTTGAACAGTCCCCTGCTGACCTGCAGGGTACATGGATTTATGACGTTGTCTCCATACCCGTACACGTCCATCCGCTTGATACAACTTGAAACGAGACTCGTCCGACAAGACAACATGTTTCTGGTCATCAAACAGTCCAGTGTCGGCGCTGACGGGCCCAGACGAGGCGTAAAGCTGTGTGTCGTGCAATCATCAAGTGGGTCTTCGGCTCCGAAAGGCCATATCGATGATGTTTCGTTGAACGGTTCGCACGCTGACACTTGCTGATGGCGCAGCATTAAAATCTGCAGCAATTTGCGGAAGGGTTGCACTCCAGTCGTCGTTGATCACGTTCTTGTAGGATCTGTAGGATCTTTTCTGGACGCAGTGAGTCGAAGATTTGGTGTTTTGTCGGATTCCTGACATTGAAGGTACACTCGAGAAATGATCGTACGGGAAAATCCCTACTTCACCACTACCTTGCAGATGCTGTGTCCCATCACTCGTGTGCCGACTGTAAGACCACGTTCAAACTCACTATAACTTTTATAACCTGCCATTGTAGCAGCAATAACCGACCTATTAACTGCGCCAGGCACTTTTTGTCTTATATAGGCGTTGCCGACCACAGCGCCGTATTCTGCCTGTTTGCATCTCTCTGTATTCGAATACGCATGCCTATACCAATTTGTTTGGTGCTTCAATGTACGTCGGCCCAACTCCACAATCTTAGGCACCGGTCTGATGACGTCACGAACCTATTGTTGCATGGATAACAGTCCAGCTTGCTGTGTTTGTTTAATGCTGTAAGAGCTTTATGAGTCGTTGAAGCTTTTGATGCCCCCAGCATTGGAAGACGAAACTTTACCCAGAGAATTATGCCTAATGTCTAGAAAAGAAATATCACCAATCAAACTATCCGTCCCTTAACCCAATTAACACTGTGGTATCATCCACCAATTGTAGAATCTAAGGTTACATTAGAGTGAGAACCCACACTACTTTTGTGTTCGCAGGCTACCGAGCATTCAACAACGAACTGAAATATTAAAGACCTAGCTACAGTTGTTGTACATGTCTATGTTGTAGAACATCAGTGTTGGCTACATTTTCTTCCTTCACAATTTAAAGTTCCCAAACACTTGGGTTAGATGCAGTTTTGGATTTCACGAAAAATTTCCTTTATTACTTTTTACGTGCCCGAAAACGATCACGGATTGCAAAGAGTTAGACGAAGGCCGCATGGGGCCCACAACTTGGACACTTTTGCTCTAATCTGAAAAACCCCAAAGTACATAAAACATTTCTACCAGAGCAGCCGCTTCTCTTATGTAGCACGCCCCTGATCTATCTAGAAGGACCCTAAATCCTCCGCCCAAAAACGGACGTCAAGAACTCTACATGCGATAACGTCCAGAATAATCTGAGCGTCTTGTTGAAGTTTTCTAGTGGCTCGGACCGTGATTGGTTCTCGGTGCAATGTTGCAAATCGCAAGCAGCACTTCCACCCCGCTTGAGGTGCTAGCTGTCAACACCTATTCACCCAGCGGTCTAAAGCAATAGCCTCTGAACCCAGACGGTTGGCATCATTCGTGGCGAAATTAAGATTTGCAGCCAGTTGCACCCAATGCGTTCCATAGTGTCGGCAGAACTTCCTTCACATCTTAAGTGAAACCTATAGGCAAACACACTGGCATTCCTTCCCGATCTGTCGCCTATTTCACTGAAGAATTCCAGTGTTGTTTTTCAATAACGAGGAGAGTAAGGCTTTATTGACATAAGCCAGTGTTAACTTGTACGTCGCCAAAGTATTTGCGGATGAGCCAGATTGTCGACTCGAATTTCTGTCCCAAGAAACAAGTGACTTTTTCACAAAATAATACGAGATACTAAAAACATACACGAAAAAGAGAAAAATATATTAGGAACTAACTAGACAATCATTTATACGAGAAATGGGGTCTCCCTACAATGACACTAAATTTGTTTCGTGAGGAAGTGAGAGAAGAGCCATTTTTAGGATTGTACGATTGACACTTATAACAGGTTCTGTCTGAAACTTTGTATTAAGCAGGGAATTTTCCATATTTCCGGGAAACATTTTTCCATGCATGCATTCTTACTGCACACAATCTTTCTTTTTGTTTTGCCGGTATCAGAGTTTCAATTATATGACTAATCAGAGTATCAATAAAGATGCAGATCCTCTTCACAACAACAGTGAACAGTTTTGCACGTCGGCGCATTCTGTTACGAGTACCAGACGACACGACAAATTCACGAGGCCCGAGTCATATTCAGTCGCAAATGGAACACTTCTTAAAGAAGTAGTGTGTTAAAGCAATTGCATCTCGATAAAACCAAAATTATATTCTGACAGCAAGAAACGCGTCGTTCTGTGAAGCTCTAAGGAACTCCATTAGGAGCAAACTTAACATACTGCAAGATACTATGTAGAAACTCTATCCCTAGCTCCGTCAAATAAGCTATCTACTGGAAAAAAATGATCACCGGTCAAGCCCAGTTTAACATCTAATTGCCGCCCGGGGTGGCCGCTCGATTTCAGGCGCCACGTCACGGACTGCACGGCCCCTCCCGCCGAAGTTTCGAGTCCTCCCTCGGGCACGCGTGAGGTGTGTTGTTCTTAGCGTAAGTTAGTTTAAGTAGTGTGTAAGTCTAGGGACCGATGACTTCAGCAGTTTGGTCCTTTAGGAATTCACACACATTTGAACATTGTGACATCTAATTTCTCAAATATTCTTCTCGTCGTGATCATATTGCGAGAGTTATGTGGGTGAATGTAATGTTACTCGACTTCTCTTGGAATATAAGTTCTTGAAATTTCAACAACGAACCTCTCAGTGATGTACAACGCCCCTCTCGTTGAGTCTGCTACTTGAGTTTGTGGAGTACCCCTCTCTCTCTCTCTCTCTCTCTCTCTCTCTCTCTCTCTCTCTATCCCTCTCTCTCTATCCTATTAATCCCACTTGGTAAGGATCCAAGACTGATGGACAATACCCAAGAATCGATCGAACGAGTGTTATGTAAGTCACTGTCTTCGTGGGTAAATTACGTTTACGTAAGATTCTCCCTATGAATCCTAATCTGCCATCTGCTTTTCCTACATACTCTAGTAGGGTAGGCCGCTATTAGGCAGTAGGCGTTTTAGGCGATAGACATTTTAGGTGTCTGCCGGACTCGAAGCGCCAAGGGCAAATTGACCAGGATGAATTGTTCCGAGGAACGTAGCTAACCAACAACGATAACATTTTTAGACGAGTTTGTTAATAGGGGCGTGCCAGAAAGTCAAATATGTCATTGTGTTTTCATTAGGTGCACATTTTTGGCGTGCAGACGAAATGCGGTATATAACTTTTACGCAACGAGTGGCTTCGAATACTGAAATTTCCGGTTTAAAGCCAAGCCATTTGCTACAAGAGCACGTTTACATGCAATAAAGGAAATGTCAACCGGAAGGCAGTACTTTCCCAAGAAAATTCCGCAGCCTACGGTGTTGACAGCTTGTACAGATTGGTGGACTGAAATTTCTGATGTCTATCGTTCATGTAGTCTCGACTAGCAGGTAGGTCGGACTTAGTTACTGCGTCGGCCACCCAATGCCCAGTTTTGGCGTGTGTCAAAGACTGTATATGCACTGCCAACAAACGTCCAGAAATACGGAGGGATGGGCAGCAGCGTTGACAGTTGGTGATGTGTGAGGAATAAGCGGCACTTCAGATGAGACGTGAATGCGCACGCGAAGCTTCACAGGTCACAGCACTGGCTTTACTGGCCGCTAGCCCCGCCCCAAGTCGATACGCTCGTAGCTGGGGCGTAAAAAACTCGTCATAACGCTCGCAATCACTCCCGCCCATCGGTGACTGTTCTGTCTGAGCTATTAACAGTACACATCATCAACAGATTGGCCTTCGAGTGCGTCAATAAATTCGTCCCCAGAGACTAACAAAAGAGGAACGGACACATTACAGTTTACGTCGGCAGATTAACAGCTAGGTGACAACGGATGGTATGAAAAGTTGCGAGTTTACTTTTCGCAACATTTACAAGCCGCGGTGTGTACTACAAAAACAAAAAAGTCTGGTTAACTATCGAATATTGCTGAGATGCTGCACCAAAGACTGTTGTAACTGCTTTAAGAGCAAGCAGTCGACGAATAAAATCTGAAAACATCGTAATATTGGAAAGATGCTTCAGCTCTCTGTTTTGCTAGCAGTACTACCTGTTTTCAAGTGAAGAGATTATTCGACTCATTATCAAAAGGATTAACAATTTTAGAGACCTTGCTGAAGAGCAAATGTCTACAGTGCACAATGCTCGACCTCCGACACGTTTCTTCTTCGGTATCACTTCTGCTCTCCTATTCGAAAAAACGTGCTTTTTCACCATTCAAAACACAACAACCAATAATATAGTTCCCGCCTAACCACATTGTCTTTTACATTGAAATGAATAGCACGCATTATCATTTTATCTTGGCCTCCCATTCTTTACACAGAACGGTTTTATACTGCTGTCGTTTTCCATAAACAATCGTTTAAATTCACATCTGGATTTACCTTGGCACATACCCAATCCTCTTTTTCTTTGTTTTACACCCCCTTACAAAAAAAGTGCGAGATGTTATTCCAGTGATCACAAAATCAAATCTACAAGGAACTTGTCAGTATAAGCCCATTTACCAGGACGACGTTGCACCACCTCTGGCATGGGTGCACGCACTGATTCGGTTCGGATGGGTGTCAAAAAGCAATTACATTACCTCCTGAGGCAAGCTGTCCCACAAATGCTGTAACTGGTGTCTGACACCCTGGGTACTGTCACCAGGAGGGAGCTGCCGTCCGATCTGGCCCTACACGTTATCTGGGAGACAGTTCTGGGGATCTTCCTGGGTACGGGAGTACATCAGTATCACGCAGACAGTTAATAGCAACAAGTGCCACACGTGGACGAGCATAGCACTGCCCTGTTGAAAAACGGCACTACGATACTAGTTGGTTGGTTGGGGGAGGCGACCAAACAGCGAGGTCATCGGTTCCATCTGATTAGGGAAGATGTGGAAGGAATTCGGCTGTGCCCTTTCAAAGGAACCATCCCGGCATTTGCCTGAAGCGATTTAGGAAAATTGCATAAAATCTACATCAGGATGGCCGGACGCCGGTTTGAACCGTCGCCCTCCCGATTGCGAGTCGAGTGTGCTAACCAATACCCCACCACGTTTAGTACGATACTGTCGACAAGAAGTAACACATGAGGACGCATGATGTCCGTGACGTACCGTTGTTCCGTCTGATTTCTCCCAATCGGTACCAGCCGTGACCTGAAGTTATACATGATGGTAGGTATAACACCGCTGTTCCTCTCAAAAACATTCGAAGAATGGGGCCTCCCTCCATGCCACCGCCATACTCGCCGGCGACGCCCATCCGATGTAATGCAGAACCACGAATCATCTCTGAACACAAAGCAGTCCATGCTTCCCCGTCACGATGACCACGTTTGTGTAGTGTTAACGGCGGCCCGTGCATGGGGCTGTTATCCCTTAGTCTGGCTGCTGCTATATAGTGTGCCGGCCGTGGTGGCCGTGCGGCTCTAGGCGCTGCAGTCCGGAACCGCGGGCCTGCTGCGGTCGCAGGTTCGAATCCTGCCTCGGGCATGGATGTGTGTGATGTCCTTAGGTTAGTTAGGTTTAAGTAGTTCTAAGTTCTAGGGGACTGATGACCTAAGATGTTAAGTCCCATAGTGCTCAGAGCCATTTGAACCATTTGCTATACAGTGTCCGACCAATATGTTGCAGAGTCGATTACTTGTTCCCGAATGGCCGACACTAACGCGAAGGCGTTACGATGTGCTTGGTGCACAATACGGCCATCCTTACTTGTGGTGATCGGACCTCCACGGGAACCTTGAGGACGAATATGCCGGTCCTTAAAATCCCATGCAGTCCAACATCGGGCCACTATCACATGCGAATTCCCCAAAAATCAGGTTATTGCGCGATTCGAACAGCCGGCCACATGGAGCCCCACAATGACGCCCCTTTCAAACTCTGCCAGGTGCTGATAACGCTGTTTCAACAGAGTATGCGGCATCTCCGTGTCCTTCATAGTAATCATTTAATATGTGATACTGTTCACGCCCCTTATAAACTCTACGAGGCCTGAGGACACTACTAAACACGAACAACGCTAATGCACTCCTGTGACCGTTCTACCTGCCAATGGTGTTTACGACGTAACAGTGGCATCCCACCACGTCCTCTGGGTGATTCACTTTCTTTGCCAGGTAGTGTACATGTTAAACACGTTTCTTTTATGAACCAGTCAATGTTCCTACGCTACTCTTTTTCTCAACCTTTTTCTGAAATAATGCCACTTACAGTAGGTACACAAGATGTTTTCGCCTCCCACTCTCTTAGCCGTTTCCACGCGCTCTAAATCAAACACATAAATGTTTAGAGTTCCTTTAAAAGATATTATATTTGTTTGTTACATCATTCCCCTTTCAAAATAGAAGAATTGTATATCTTATTTACCTTTGCACAACGACCGCTCTTTATTTTTCTATTTTCTTAACTACTAAAAGGCAACCTGTGAGATCTATAATCTGACATGCAAATGTACTCCAACACGCAAGAGAGGCGTTTATGTTGTTCTCCCTCCAGCACAAGTCACGATCCAATACGAGTGAAAGTTTTCACCAACTATGAACACTTATTTATTTATGCTCTCGCAATTACCGCATATTACCTTGATAATTATAAAGGACCATACAATCCCACACATTTCCATAACAATTGTGTGTTTAGTAATTGTTACTACTTGCTACATACTAATACTGCGAAACATTAAAACAAAAAACAAATGTCTCCTGCTACAATACTGTTATGGACCACTTAATCCTGCGATACACAGACTGCGGCGAACCACTGATCTGATGGCGGCCCGCACCTCTTTCAATCCCTCCCGAAATGGAGAGAGCGAGTCCTTGTAGAACGTAGTTGTTTTGAGCCCAGTCTAGCTGGCATTGGGGCAGGTGGATTCCAATTCGGCTCGATATTTTTGAGCTTGCGGACATTACGTAGACACATTAAGGGGTTTGCGCCCAACGGCACTGACAAGTCTATACACCCCTGATTTAATCCAATACGCAACTACATGTACTACTAATGCTACTATGACTACTACACATCTACACCACATCTCTCTTTAGATGTCATTACAAACATTGTTTTCATGCGGAACTAATATATTTAAACTAGTCAGCGGCCGGCGTGTGTGGCCGAGCGGTTCTAGGCGCTACAGTCTGGAACCGCGCGACCGCTACGGTCGCAGGTTCGAATCCTGCCTCGGGCATGGATGTGTGTGGTGTCCTTAGGTTAGTTAGGTTTAAGTAGTTCTAAGTTCTAGGGGACTGATGACCACAGCAGTTAAGTCCCATAGTGCTCAGAGCCATTTGAACCATTTTTTGAACTAGTCAGCGTTTTTTGTCGCCCAAGAGTCAACTCTCAAACAACCCCTGTCAATAACCGTATTGATGACTGCGAATTATTTACGTTCATTTTCTGCATACCTCCTTAATGTCCGTGACGCGGCGTCCATCTAGGTATACGGCTAGATGTTTCCCTACTACGATTCATCTAATCGTTACAACCTTTAATTTTCTCTTATATCTTGATAGGTTATCTTTCGGTAGGAGGAAAAAAGCACCAAGGGCTTTTGAGATGTTCAGTTTAACGCTTTCACACCCCCTCGGGGTTATCATCGTCGCTAGAATTTGTGCTGATTGGATGCCCAGTGTTTTATTTATTACACCTTCCGTTAAATTGTCTCGTGCTGGTAAGGGGTCGTGCCGTGCGGTAAGCGGCTACTCCATAGTCTCATAATCTTTTGCGTAACAGAATTACTTACTCAAAATGACCGTCGATAATTCGAATTTCAATGTGTATTTTTAGATATAGGCACCTTCGCCTGCTGGAGACTCGTTTTACTGTTCACTCAGGTTAATTCCATTTTTATCAGTTACATTACATTGATAATATCTGCAGTCATTCTTTATCAGTTGCCACTTCGGTTACGTTTATTGTGTGCGCTAGCGAGCCTGGCAATGCTTCGCAATCGCTAAAATGTATGAGAATTGTATATACGTCGTAATCTCCTTCTTCGCGGATGACCAAGCTGTTTAGCACCTTGCACCATAAATCATCCATCATCATCTAATCTCCATCTTCCTCCCTGTACGTCAATTTCCTCCCCTGATCTCACTGTTTATCTCCCCCTTCCCCTCCCCCCTTCTCACCCATCTATCTTGAACCTTGTTCATTGTTACTACAAATTCAGATTCCGTAGATGCATTCAAATCTGAAGCCAATAAGCCATAAACATAACTTTCGTGGTGGTGGTGGTGGTGGTGGTGGTGGTAAGTTCCTATGGGACCAAACTGCTGAGAGCATCGGTCCCTGGGCTTACACAGTACTTAATCTAACTTAAACTAACTTACGCCAAGGACAACACACCACCCGTGCCCGAGGGAGGATTCAAACCTCCGATGGGGGGAGCCGCGCGAACCGTGACAAGGCGCCCAAGACCTCAGGGCTAACCCGCGCGGCAAAACTTTCCTGTTTTCTGTGAAAATCGACTGCGACGAAGAAAATAAAACAGTACATAGTTGTGTAAACAATTCTTGTTTAAAGATATACATAATGAGAAGGAATACTTATGGGAAAAACAATTTGGCTAATGGATTACATACTCTTCTGTCGTAAATAAAACGGATTGCGAGAAAGAAAACAAAACCGCACATTTTCACAGCACAGCGCTTCCTTTCTCGCAATCGGTTTTAACAGAAAATTTGTTCATGTTGTTTAAAAAAAATACATAGTTTACTGTGTAAAATTTTGAAGTAAATTAGTCAAGAACTTTACAAAATTTTTGGTAACAACGTTAAACAACAACTTGTATTTATATTTAGAATAGATAAATAAAAATATTCACTCTTGTCTACGTGGTTTAAAATGGCTCAAATGGTTCCAAGCACTATGGGACTTTAACATCTGAGGTCATCAGTCCCCTAGACTTAGAACTCCGCTGGAGAGAAGAATGGGAGGAAAAGACACCGCCTCAGGTTAACACCTTATTGGGAACATCTAACAGACCTCGGGGCTTTGACTTGCCCCGCAAAATCTGGTCTACCCTTAACAGGATCAGGACGAGCCACGGCCGTAGTGCGGACTCCTTGTACAAATGGAGCATAGTGCCATCACCACAGTGCGACTGTGGCGCTAACAGGCAGACAATTCACCATATCGTGGTAGAATGCCCTCTGAGGGCCTACCCTGGGCCAACAAGGGACTTCATGGATGCGACTAACAGTGCAATCGATTATATTTCTAACCTAGATGTTTTTTTGTGATATTGTAACTGTTTTGTGTGTTATGTACTTTTAGATTTTTCATGCGTGATTTGTACTTGCCATACGCTAAATAAATAAATAAGAACTACTTAAACCTAACTAACATAAGGACATCACACACATCCATGCCCGAGGCAGGATTCGAACCTGTGGCCGTGGCAGCAGCGCGGTTCCGGACTGAAGCACCTACAACCGCTCGGCCACAGCGGCCGGCTTGTCTACATGACAAACATCACTGTTGAATTAAGGCTAGTATTACATCTGCAGGAACCTCATATGGTGCAAAATATTTTCTTTTTAACGCTTTAACCCACCAGTCTGTCAATGTTGCTTTGCGAAAGAAGTTTATTATTCCTAAAGTCGCTGCACACGCCCCTTCTTTTGAATCGCCAGGCAACAGTGTTCCCACCAACAGTGTAGTTGACTGTTCCCAGATTTCTGTTACAGCATTCTCATTTCGTTTGAGCGTAGACAGAACGGTCTCCAACTTTCGATTTTTGTTCTCCGTACTTCTTCTGTAAAGTGTTGCTCAGCGTATGTGATCAAAAGTGTCCGGACACTCCCAAAAACATACGTTTATGTTTTTCATATTAGGTGCATTGTGCTACCACCTACTGCCAGGTACTCCATATCAGCGACCTCAGTAGTCATTAGACATCGTGCAAGAGCAGAATGGAGCGCTCCGCGGAACTCACAGACTTCGAACGTGGGCAAGTGATTGGGTGTCACTTGCGTCATATGTCTGTACGCGAGATTTCCACACTCCTGAACATCCCTAGGTCCACTGTTTCCGCTGTGATAGTGAAGTGCAAACGTGAAGGGACACGTACAGCAGAAAAGAGTACAGGTCGACCTCGTCTGTTGACTGACAGAGACCGCCGACAGTTGAAGAGGGTCGTAATGTGTAATAGGCAGACATCTATCCAAACCATCACTCAGGAATTCCAAACTGCATCAGGATCCACTGCAAGTACCATGACAGTTATACGGGAGGTGACAAAACTTGGATTTCATGGTCGAGCGGCTGCTCATAAGCCACACATCACACCGGTAAATGCCAAACGTCGCCTCGCTTGGTGTAAGGAGCGTAAACACTGGACGATTGAACAGTGCAAAAACGTTGTGTGAGTGACGAATCACAGTACACAATGTGGCGATCCGACGGCTGGGTGTGGGTATGGCGAATGCCCGGAGAACGTCATCTGCCAGCATGTGCAGTGCCAACAGTAAAATTCGGAGGCGGTGGTGTTATGGTATGGTCGTGTTTTTATGGAGGGGGCTTGTACCCCTTGTTGTTTTGCGTGGCATTGTCACAGCACAGGCCTACATTGATGTTTTAAGCACCTTCTTCCTTCCCGCTTTTGAAGAGCAATTTGGGGATGGCGATTGCATCTTTCAACACGATCGAGCACGTGTTCATAATGCACGGCCTGTGGTAGACTGGTTACAAGACAATAACATTACTGTAATGGACTGGCCTGCACAATGTCCTGACCTGACTCCTCCAGAACACCTTTGGGATGTTTTGGAACGCAGACTTTGTGCCAGGCCTCACGGACCGACATCGATACCTCTCCTCAGTGCAGCACTCCGTGAAGAATGGGCTGCCACTCCCCCCGAAACCTTCCAGCACCTGATTGAACGTATGCCTGCGAAAATAGAAGCTATCATCAAGGCTAAAGGTGGGTCAACACCGTATTGAATCCCAGCATTACCGATGGAGGTCGCAACAAACTTATGTCATTTCAGCCAGGTGTCCGGATACTTTTGATCACATAGTGTATGTAGCTTTCGGATTCTTTCTTCTTACGTCACGGTAATATGGCGAAGTTTTCCGGCTCTCTCTGTTTCAAATTTTAATTTTTGTAGTGCTTCGGCTCAGCGGCGCTTCTCAAAATGGGTATCGATGCTTCTATCATTCTATGTATATCCTCTGTATATTCGTGCACTTTCAAACCTACACTGTAGGCGAGCGATAGACTTTCCGCACATGAAACATTAATTTCATTTCATGTCAGTAACCTTCTATAAGTTTTATTTTTCCTTTGTGCAAACGTTTTCTGTTGTGTTTTCACGTTTCCTTGTCACCGACGGCATTGTATATATGATATGATCATCCATTCAGCATTCATCAGTAAGGTGGCTCCGCTACAGCATAGATTTCCTGTCCGCATATATGGCACACATGAGGCTTAATTTGTCGTAGGTGATTAGCACCCTCGACCTTGTTTAAATACTATTCAATATCATTGCTGAATTGAAAGAACAGGGAAGTCGGAATGTAACTCTCATTTCTGAGTGTCAGTTCCACACAGATTACAATGCTCTGATACGGTTATCACGGTAATAGCTTTAGTAAATAATGCTATTGATGTCACTGGACCTTGGCCTTGGGCATACTTCGGACATTTCCTGCGTTAGTGCGTGGTTATTGTACAGACAAACAAAGTGAAGTTCTCCATCGAATACAATGTATCACGATGGCGCTACTCATTGCCTGAAGCTGTCCTAATTTTAACTTTTTTCTTTCCTTTTTTAACATTAAGGGCATTGGGTATATATTAACCATTCTGGGATTGCCCATCAATAATTAGTACTTCGGATACATGTTTAGAATGAGTTAATTGAGTTAAATGAATCATACGCCGGCACGGTAGCTCAGCGTTTTCGGTCGGAGGGCTGCTAGCCCTCTGTAATAAAAAGCTGAGTAAAGGAATCAACGATCAACGTGAATGGATGTCTCGTGACGTTCGCGCAGACCAAACGCAACGAACAATACCAAACAAAAAAAAGACGGATAGAGCGTCTGCCATGTAAGCAGGAGATCCCGGGTTCGAGTCCCGGTCGGGTCACACATTTTCAACTGTCCCCGTTGCTGTATATCAACGCCCGTCAGCAGCTAATGGTATTGATTTAATTGTAATTTTATACGGTATAGGTTTGGTTACCTCACACTAGTCATAAAGGAAGATTAGAGTTGACCGGATCGTCGGCGCCAAGATCACTACAAATAAAGCTCAAGTGCGATCAGACATGAATGGAGGAAGGGCTCGAACGTGGTCTTCTACCGTCATTTGAAGTCATTCGAGAAAAATATCTGAGTCACTGCTGTCAGGTCTGAATTAAAAATCCAATATCTCCTAATTCCGAACTCAATGCACTGGTCGCTTGCACGTCCGACTGAATAAGGCTGCAACACTTTTTTTTCCCCGGGAAACACTCTCTCTGAAAATCTTCGGTCGCATGTTAAATAAGAGGTACGCGCAGTTGCTGGTCTTTTTTCTTTTTAACCATTACTAACAGTTCGGCACTTGTATACGTTTTTACGCCAAGATTCCATGTCCTGCAATAACGAGGAAAGAAAAGCGTACATCGACGCACTGCAAGTGCAGCGAGCTAAGTCGGCGGAGAAATCGGCAGCAGGAAACGGATCCGGCGGAAACTAGCAACAAGGTCAAAAGGCGCGGGCGCGCAGTCTCACGCTTTCTGGCGCAGCGCTGCTGCCACCGTTATACACGCTCCAGTCACATTAATGTTACCACTGCCTATGTTCGACGTCAACGTGCAATAACCCCTAACAGACGACAGGTGGCAGCAGTAGCAGTGGAGGGTATGAAAACTGTGCAGTCATTGTCGTAATGCGGAAATGGAGCGATTTATCTAACGTTCAAAAGGGCACTATCATAAGCTTTCGGGCCAAGGGCGGAAGCATTTCCGAAACGGCTAAGTTTTTAAACTGTTCGTGCGCCGCCATGACTGAAGTATTCCGTGGAAGGCAAAATGGCACTATCCAAAACCGGCCCCGAGGCAATTGTGGTGCACTAAGGCCCATAGACGGCATCTACCACCAGGACAATGCAACGTGTCATATAGATTGCAGTGTACACACGTGGTTCGAAGAGTTGACCGTACTACCCCGGCCACACAAAACCACGAATTTATACCCAATCGAGAAGGCTGTTCGCGCCATCAGTGCTCAGCCGACAAATGTACCGCAGCTGGCCAGGGCAGTGGAGTCCGTATGGCTCCATATCCCCCTCGATACTTTCCAGAAACTCTTTCACCATCTTCCGGTACGTGTTGCAGCGGTCAGCGCTGCAATAGGTGGTTATTGACAGGAGGTAACATTAATGTGAATGGGCAGTATAGTTATATCAGGCGTGCTACCGCATCTACTGACGACGCCTTTTTTCTTAGCAACAACTACTTGGACTCGCGTTTGAAATACAGCACACAGAACGTTATTTCTCCTGTGATACAAGCAGTCGCAGTACCTATCACACGGAGTGGATAATCTGGTCAACTATATAACTGTAAGCATATTTTTGGTTAGGTCTTTAATACTAGTTGCCTAAATGTAATATTCTGACAGCGTATTCGTGCAGTTCGTTCCGCCAACGCAACGTATTGCAGAAGTGGTCGTGAGGTAGAGGAAAGTCTGAAGTGCCTTTTTAGGAAATAGCTGAACACTTCAGATAAACAAAAAACAGCGCTCTTATACCTTCCAATAGTTACCTTTACAAATTGCGCTGATGGTTTCCATGCTAGAGACCATTTATTCAGTCATACTTTGTTACAGAGACTGCGGTGGAATATGTCCCGTATCATGTAGCCACATTTACATTTTACATGGTATCCTCCTAGAGAATGGTACTGTTCCTCGTACGTCATGCCATAGCGCCCTCTCCTGTCATAATATTTGTTAATGTTGTGTCCGAGTCAGTTCTCTAGCTGACTCACCTTGTAGAGGATGTGATACAGCGTTGTACACAATGTTTCCGTATTCGAGCCGAGAGCTTGCCAACATGGTGTTTACTTACGGAAAGGCAAATGGCAGCAAGGTTGTATCAGGAGACCTATCCCTACCAACAACAACCACAGCATTCAATGGCTGCAACAGTGTTTTGTCGTTTGTCTGAGACAGAGTCGATTCAGGAAGCAGGAAATCATGGAGGACGCATCCGAAATGTTCGGACACCACACTTGAACGCAAATGTCATTAAACACTGTGGAAGGCGACCGCCGTGTCAGTACCAGGCAGTTGGCCCGCTAGTACAGTGTAAGCCAGACGGCCGTGTGGAACATTCTCCATGACAATTGTTGCTACGCTTATCACTTACAGCGTGTACAAGGCTTACTAGCGACGGACTTTCCACATCGGGAGCGGTTTGGTCACTGGTTTCTTCACCAAGCAACCACGATTCCGGGATTTGTGTCATCCCTCCTATTCACAGATGAGGCCACCTTTACGCGGAGTGGTATCTTCAGCTTTCATAAAAGTCATCTGCGGGATAGTATGCAGAATCCTCATGGTATGTAACAGCGAATCATCAGCATCGGTGCAGCCGGAATGTGCGGGCCGGGATAATTGGCGACCGTTTTTGGGACCAGTCTTCCTTCCACGTCGCCTAACAGGCCGGAACTATCGGCGTTTCTTGCGAATGACTTTGCCTCCCCTGCTAGAAGTAGTGTCATTGATGATTCGAAAGGTTATGTGGCTGCTGCTCCAGCCCACTTCGCCGTTAACGTCCGGACGCATCTCAATCGTGTCTCTCCTGGTCGATGGATCGGACGAGGGGGTCTACAGTCATGGCCTGCTCGTTCATCGGATGTCAACCCATGGGATTTCTGGTCATGGTGCCCTCTCAAAAGATGTGGAGACAATGGAGCAGCGTATTCATTCTGCCTCTGACACTGTTCGGATACAGCCTGGACGATGTGAACGTGTGGGACACGTAGACGCACGCGTTGAGTCACATGGAAATCATTTTCAACATATACTGTAACTGTGGCTGCGTGGTACAGCGCGTATTAGACCGCGGTCCCTGTAACAATGTATGATTGAATGAATGGTCTGTAGCATGGAAACCATGCATTTCCGGACGTAAAGTCATTAGATCTTTTTTATTGCGTATCCTCTCATCGATCAAGCATTAACATCTGAGCCTGCGACAAGTATGACAATCATTGTGCAAAAGAAGGCATCGTACGAAAGAATGTAATACGCAACACCATCGATTCAACGAAACACAACGTTTCCTTCGGTCAATAATCTGTTTCTTTTTTCCACTTGAATTTGGTTATTGTTGTGCAACCATCCATCGCAACTAGGAAGGAACATTACTGATACATATTCTATTACATTTATTATTATTATTATTATTATTATTATTATTATTCACTCCTGCTCGGCTGGAAAATAATGCGAGGAAACTGACCGTGCCCTACTCAAAGGTATCATCTCGGCCTGGTATGATTTAGTGAGACAATAAGAAACGTAAAGCTGGCTGACTGCACGGAGATTTGGAATCTTATTCTCCCGAAAACGAGTCCAGTGTGTTAATCACTGAGTCAATTCTGTCGGTCTCCTGGGTAGTTTCTTAGGACTCACAATTCGACAGAATACCGTCTGCGACACGATTTTATTGTTAGGCCCAGAAGCGCAAAAACAAAACTTTAGAACAATATTTATTGTTTACTTTATGTATGTGTTCTTCGCTGCATTTAGTTATAGCAACTTAACATTAGCTTGAACCGTAAAGCTTCGTACGTAGTTATTAAGACTTGTTTCACGCCCCAGTGACAGTCACAGACGAGAGCAGTAGTTCCCTAAGTTTCTGAGAAACACTTACCTCTGCACGAGAGTAGATACCTCCAAAAGAGTTGGACACATAAGTGAACTGTATATTGAAAACGAAACGGAGACCTCTATAATTACAGTGACAAATGATAAGTAATACTTAATGTTCAAACAAATGAAACTCATATGTGTTTTTTATTAAACGAAAGAAAATGAATCAATGAAACAGTTGGTACTCTTATTTCTAACAATCCCCATTATCTTTGGCTTGGCATCCAATAATGTAAATTTCATGCTCAAATTTCATCAGATTCTTCCTTATCATTGCCACTGTAGCTCAGTGTCTACTTTCACACCTGTAAGTAGATATAAATTAAAGAAAGAGTTACTCTTAAGACTTTTTCCGGTGGTAATGGATACTAGCAGTCCACGATTCGCCATGACAGTTCTGTTGCATCAAAATCGGTTTTAGCGTGTTGTCTTCGCGGGGTCCAAGACCTGCACTTTAGTTGGAATATCATTATCAGGAAATATATTCCTTTCTTCATTTAATATGGTCTTCGACTCCAGACATTTACTTATCGATTTACAAAAATCAGGAAAACAGCTTAGTTAACTACTGATGACAAGTAATGAAAACTTCGACTGGATTTTCAGCAAAAGAAATGAAAGTAAACATAAAATTTTCCTGGAGTGCTTTTAGTAAACTAAATTTTGTTTTGCAAAATGATGTTTCCAATGTATCTGAAACTGAAAATTTACAGTCCATGTATATTAAGAGGTTTTACTAATACGAGTGAGACGAAAATTGTAATGGGGATTATTCAAATCTGAGAGTTGTTTAGTGATCAGTGGGAAGGTGCATTACTAGGAGACACGGGGAATAAACTGGAGAAGATATCATTATGATCATAATAAAAACGATATGAACTTGGGTAGGATAAACAGGCGGGCGAATGGAAAAAAGATGAACCGAGGAAGTTTTTTGCTTGATTCCGAGATATAAGAGGCAACCGTGATGAAGACCTAATGGAAGGACGGTAGGTTATTGATAAGTACACAGCTGGCCACTGAAACCGCACCACCAAGAAGGATAGCAAGTAATTTAACTAAATTTCATTCTGAGTATACAGTATACTATGAACAATACATTGCTAAATTTGTAGGTACGTTGGGGATATGGATGGTGCGAAGTATAGAGCACAGAGCTGTCATCTGTGGCACCAACAACTGCACTAACAAGCTGGTTATCGAGACGATTTGAACATAGATGACAGCTACGGGTACGCCATTCCTTACTGCTTCTGCTCTGTGCCAGAGTTTCCATCAATCGTGCCACTCACTCACAGAGCCACGACCAAATGTTTTCAGTGGATAAGAGAGATAGAGAACGTGCCGTCAAGGGCAACAGTCCAACATTCTTTGCATGAAGATACATACACTATTGGCAAGATGTGCTGCTATGTTGTCTTAATGAAAGGAAGATGGAAGACGCAATTAAACTTTTAAGTAACAATAGAAAGGAATTTTGTGAACGCTAATAATGGAAGCTTTGCGAAAGTTGATCGTTTATGTTCCACTTATTTAGAGCGGCGATATGTGCAACGAGGGACAGTCTTTCCCTGCAACATCATTAAATTCGCTCAAAACTAAGGAATTGTAGGACTTTTGCAAATGGATTCGTATATTACGAGTAGATTGTCAACTATTAATCATGAGCTACGATCCAAAGCACAAAAAGTTATTCCTGAATGCTGATTTCGTGTGTACAAGACACTCAGCAGAGACAGTGCATTTGTCAGGCGTCCCGCGGCGCACACAACAGTAGCGCTAGAGGTCATATGTTCGAATCCTGGAATGGTCATATATATTTTTAAAAGTTTTACACGAAATGCGAAATAGCGTTAGCAAGAACTGATTATAGCAGTTGTTTCCATTGTGGGATGTATTATATATAGCTTCACATTAGTTTTAGTCTGAGAAACGGACAACAGAGGATAAATGCATTTACTCTGCGAACAAAGAATTCAACTTTTTGGAAAGCATTGCTAGTAGAGAAGCTATAGCCACACCTCCACAGTACAACAAGATAAAGGACGATGAGGTTATACGGGGAGATATAAAGCGTGTACTACATGCAGGTGACACAAACGTAAGGGCTGTCATGTTTGTGAGTGTAAACTAACGTTAGCGTCTGATGAAGAATTACTTCATTTTTATATAAGATGATGAAACAGCAAAAATTTAAACAATAAGGATCCCAGCTATACAGTACAAAGACAAAAACATGGGTTTTAATAAAGTAAAAAGTGTGTGGTCACATTAACTAGAAAATATATTTTTGAACGTGACGAGTGTGAACAGTGATTGCAAATGTAAGCGCATGTAAACAGCTAGAAAACACAATAATATTCTGTTTATGATCGGTGTGGTGAAGTTTTGTAATGTCTATTTCGTTTTCGCGTGAGAGAACTGTCGTTTTACAAATAAGTGAAAATGTTCTCCCAGGTTGGATTCGAACCATCGATCTATGGACATCGTCTTACAAAATTCGACGGTCTACCACTCCCGAATACTTAAGCTGTAGTTAGGAAAACGACAACTTTCACTAGGTGTTTAATTTCGTTGAATTACGCTATCCTCCGTTATAACAGTGGGAGAGCATATATCGAAGATATGTTAGCTACACAGTGTAACACACTTTTAATTAAGTTAGTGAACTTGTGTGTCGACGTGGTGGCAATTTGCCGCTAAAGTGTAACCACATTTTACGCATCTTCTCATTCTCTGGTACACTCAAAAACAACTTTCAAGAGTTTTTGTGGAGATATTTGTACAGTATGGTGCTAAACACCATTTGTAACCCATTTTCCGGAACGTAAATTCCAAAACAAGAAATAATTGTTGATTAGTATTATGACAGTAAGTTAGCAGCTCGTGGTCTACTGGCCAGCGCTGCTGCCTCCGGATCACAGAGTCCCGGGTTCGATTCCCGGCCGGGTTGGGGATTTTCTCTGCCCGGGGACTGGGTGTTAGTGTCGTCGTCGTCGTCGTCGTCGTCATCGTCATCGTCATCATCATCATCATCATCATCATCATCATCATCATCTTGCTGACTCACCTAGTAGAGGATGTGATACAGCGTTGTACACAATGGTTCCGTATTCGAGCCGAGAGCTTGCAGACACATCCGTAAGTAAACACCATGTCTGAGACAGGGTCGATTCAGGAAGCAGGAAATCATGGAGGGCGTATCTGAAATGTTCGGACACCAGACTTGAACGCAAATGTCATTAAACACTGTGGAAGGCGACCGCCGTGCCAGTACCAGGCAGTTGGCCCGCCAGTACAGTGTAAGCCAGACGGCCGTGTGGAACATTCTCCATGACAATTGTTGCTACGCTTATCACTTACAGCGTGTACAAGGCTTACTAGCGACGGACTTTCCATATCAGGAGCGGTTTTGTCACTGGTTTCTTCACGAAGCAACCACGAGTCATCCATCCTATTCACAGATGGGGCGGAGTGGTATCTTCAGCTTTCATAAAAGTCATCATCGGCCTATTTCTTTGAAGTACAAAATCATAGGTAACTCAGTTTTGTCAACAGAAAAAAATGGACATGAGGGGTTTCTCAATATTCTCATTCAAATTTATCTGGCGGGCCGCTTGAATTTGCGCGCGCAACGGCCGCCTGATTGGCTAACTTCAACGCTAATAACTTGGAAACGGCGCAACGTATCGAATTTTTTCCAACAATTATTTCTCAGCACTCCTCACCCTGCAACACCCTTGCAAGTTTTTCATACTTTTAAAACTATCCTGTATACAAAATGTAGATGGCGTTACGTCTACCTACTTTGTGCGATTGCGCTAAAACGCTAATCATTTGCGTATCCAACCATATATTACATACACTTCTTGCAATTCGACGTTTGTTGCATGCTGCCTTCATGGTGGTGCAATTTTAATGGTCAGTAGTGTACTTGATTCTAACAAAATGGTTGTAATAGAGATTTATTTTTACAGACTACTTACGAGTTGTTATTAAATCTTAATATAACACTTTCTTTTTACTCCTCAGAAAAATTCATTTCGTTCCCCAGGGGGTAATTAAGAGTGTGTAATGTTCTACTGCAAATGTCGATGATTCACGGTATTTGTTGCACTAAAGCAGTTGGAGAGCCGAACGCAGATAGGACCGCGAGTCAGCAGTAAGGCGAGGAACAAGGAAAAACCGTTGTTCCACATTCTGGGATGTCATCGAGCGGCGCATTAGATTTGTTCGCTGGTTGCAACGTAGGTACCAGTCAGAGCCTCGACTATCACTTTGAAGCTCACGCTGGCGACTATAGGCGTTCAAAAATGGTTCAAATGGCTCTGAGCACTATGGGACTTAACTTCTGAGTTCATCAGTCCCCTTGAACTTAGAACTACTCAAACCTACCTAAGCTAAGGACATCACACACATTCATGCCAGAGGCAGGATTCGAACCTGCGACCGTAGCGGTCGTGCGGTTCCAGACTGAAGCACCTAGAACCGCTCGGCCACACAGGCCGGCCACTATAGATGTAATTTGTCTCTGGTTATTTATGTGCCAGCGAGGCGTTCAATACTAGGAATAAAATCGAAGACATTTTAACAACAGTAAGGAGAGTGGTGTCAAAAAAACACCCCGTTGAACAGTTACACAAATGAAATGTCTAAAGACGTTCTTGCAGTAGGGTTTCTGAACAAAAATCAACTTCGCTTTCGAGGAGTTGCAGTTACTACCAGTCCAATTTGCAGAGACGAAACGGCGAGGCGTTGTGGTGTTTACGCTTAATGATATCAACGCATGTGTAAACACAAACACGTAACAACCACCCACAATTCAAAACTTGTGGTGCTCGGTTGGAGGAAAATCCAAGATGCGAACTGTTGTCTCGCTTGCAGACGTGTTCACTGGCTGTCCGACACATGGGACACTATGCATGCCATCTGCTTTCCAAGCGTCAACTTGTAAAGGGTGTACTATGAGTAGCTCGATTCAGGGAAATCCTCCGCCAGTCAGTTGAGGGCAGCAACGTGTTCCTAGCCAGTGTCACCGTCAGTTATCACAGGCTGTTAACACAAGATGGAAAACGCACAGAGCAGTTGATATCCCATCAGTTCAGTACTACACAACAGCAGCAAGTGATCAGCCACACCATCCTCGAGTCACAGCGCCCCCCTGTGCAGTTCTGTTCACCACACTTCACACAGAACAGAGATTAGCGTGGGTGTCGGAGCAACGCCATCAGACCCCCAATGCGTGGAAAAAATCACATGGGATGGAGTCGCGAATGTGTCTACTACCGTAACCAGCCACGAAAGATCTAGGAAACTGCTGTCGAGCACGTGTACGCGTTTGTTCGATCACAGTAATCGGTGAACAACCTATACCTTCAACGAGACAATGTGTATCCCTATCTCTGCGACTTGTTGGATCAGTATTTCTCCCCAACGCTTTTACGTCTTGTCAAATTCATGTAACGACACTGCTCCTCCGACATCACGGCCAAAGAACATGATACTACACTGATTCTCAGACTGAATTGTAAGTGTGTGGCGACTGATGTACTGTCTCCACACTTTTCGTTAACTGCTGCCTTTGTCAAATGAAACGATTTACCGAAAGGGAGAAGGATTAAGACTTAACATTTCGACGACGATTAGCCCATTAGAGATGGAGCAAAAGCTCGGAACGAAGGAACAGTCCGGAAGGTACTTGGGCGTACGCTTTCGCAGGAACTATCCCACCATTTGTCTTAATCGATTTACGGAAAACCTAAATCTGGATGACCGGATGGGGATTTGGCCCTAATACGATTCCACTGTATTAGTACTGCGCCACTTCACATGGTCAGTGTTCCAAAAAGGGATAATCGACGACTTTTGGTAACAAGGGAGCAGTAGTTCGCTGGTGAGTCTTGACAAAGGCACCACTGCAATCTACCGTTGTGATAGTTCCGAAACGTTACGCCCAATTTATGTCCGAAGTGAAAGGGGCAACCAGGCTTGTGTTTGTCACAATAGTTCAGTGAACTCTGCAGGGTATAGGACTACAGGGTGTACGGGCTGTATCTGCATGCGTACTAACAACTATGAAGTCACAGAAATTATGGGAAACGCATTCTTTGTCCATTTGGTTAAGACTCTACCCTTAGGGATGTCGTTCATCCGTAGATAATTTTTCTTGTTTGTAGAAAGTGGCATCTTTTAACAAAATAATGCAGCCCATATCTTAAGCTATTTTACATGGTTGAAACATCTCGATCGTTGTGATTGATACGTCAATGTTAGTGTGGTGACTAGGTAGCACGTTTAGTTACTGTGTTTGCTCAAATGATTGTTACTCTGGTCATTAGAAGAAAAGTACGTCCGGCCTAATCACACATGTGGCTCAGACGCAAATCGCTGTAGGATTATTGCGAAACAGTAGATCATTGTATTTAGAATTCAATCAGGCGAAGTACACTTCGCGAAAATGTTCAATATCACATTATAACTGAACACGTTACAATTTGAAACGAGATAGTACCACATGAACAATAGAATTCATTTCAACAAAACAGGTATGAGGACTCCGATATGGAAGCGACATAAGCTCTTTCGTACGAAAATACTTTCGAAAGATCCATTTAAGTCTCCTTTTCTTATCCACTGACAAACATTAGTACACGACGAAGAAAGCTAGAGCAAGCAACAGAAAACAACTGCCGAAAAAAAAAAAATAAAAAACGAGAACAGTACAAACAGACAGAAATATTGTGTGTGCTGTCACTGCATGGAAACGAGACGTAAATTTACCGCATTACGTTGTGCAGCTTGCACTAGATTTCCCAGTGTGTCAGATCGCTTCGTCTTTTCACAAGTTGTTTTGGGCCGTGATGAGTCTGCCATCTGTCTGATGAATATGCAATTACATTCGTTCAACACCAGAGCGAGCCGGCCGGAGTGGCCGAGCGGTTCTAGGCGCTACAGTCTGGAACCACGCGACCGCTACGGTCGCACGTTCGAATCCTGCCTCGGGCATGGATGTGTGTGATGTCCTTAGGTTAGTTAGGTTTAAGTAGTTCTAAGTTCTAGGGGACTGATGACCTCAGATGTTAAGTCCCATAGTGCTCAGAGCCATTTGAACACGAGAGCGCCTGTTACAGACGGTTTTATACACCAATTCAGGCAAATTCCAGGAGCATTTTCAATAACTGACTCAAATATACAAAATCAACTAGGTCGACAGAACGTCAAAATCACAGAGTTTATTATCTTCAGAAACAATCTGAAACGCGTCACAAAACAGAGCCAGATTTAAATACTCAAAACTCGTATAGCAGGAACACAGCCTCTGATGTTCATAAAATTAAATCGACCGGTAATATAGTTATCTACAATCTACGAAAAACCATATTGCTTCGTTTAATGCTACACATACACACACACACACACACACACACACACACACACACACACACACACACAGAGAGAGAGAGAGAGAGAGAGAGAGAGAGAGAGATATATATATAAACTACGTTTTTTTGTCAGTAGTCGACACTGCTTGTTTCTTTCATCGATACTGCATATGTCTCGAATGTTCCGCATAAACGCTCTTATCCAAGACAGCAGTGACTTCTGTTCTACGCAGCCTTGAAAAGACCAGTATGACGCAGCAAACTGCAGCCTGTCTAGCTGTATCGCCGCAGGTGAAAAAGCCGTGTCGAAAGAGGAAATGAATCACAATTGTTGCAAATGTTACGTTGCTATTCCTCCTCCGACGTCGGCCGGTCTACTGAGAGCAAATAATACGGTTGGCAAGCACTATTAATCTTCATGCTAATTACGGAATTGGCGAGTGTGTTTGCACACGAAAACTAAAGAGGTCTCAGTTTCGCCAAAACTGTAACAACAAGGCAATTTTCTTGACACAAAGCAAAACGGGAACAAGAATTGTGCAGAGAGGTTAAATAACATTTGTTAGTAGTATTAGTAATCAACAATAAGGTCTGTTTGATGCATTTCTCCATTGCTGTCATTTATCAGTAGTTGTTTTTGTTCTTGGTCTTCAGTCCAAAGACTGGTTTGAGGGAGGTCTCTATCCTCTGTACATTCTGATGCGCTGCACGATGTAACAGTGTTCCCAACTCCTCGATTTACTACATGTGTTTTCAAAATGCAGCCGATCTGATTTGGTTAGATTTGTCCTGAATCGCGATGAGGAATCGCATGCCGACCTCCAAGTGTGGTAAGTTTTCTTCGCCCTCTATTCCTTCCGTCTTTCAACTTTTCGTCCTCTGTTTAGTACTGGTTTGCCATCTGATGTGCTAATATCCATACAGCTGCTTCTCTTCTCTCTAAAGGTATCTCTAATTTTCCTATAGGCATCATCTATCCTTACCTAGTCACGTATGTGTTTACAGCCTTGTATTTGTCCTTTAGCCTTTCCTGCTTAGCTAGTTTACATTTTCCGTCAATCTCATTTTTAAGACATCTGTATTCCCTTTCACTACTTCACATGCTGCACTTTTATATTGGGTCCTTTCGTCAATTCAAATCAATGCCTACTCTGTTCCCCAAGGATTTCTACTGGCCTTGTCTTTTTACCTATCTAATCACTACTTCATCTCTAAAGCTACTCATGCGTTTTCTGTGGTATTCCGTTCCCTATTTCAGTCCACCGTTGCCTAATGCTCAATCTGGAACTTTCAAAAACCTCTGTTTTTTTTCGATTTATCTAGAAGCCATTTCCTTACATTCATAACTTTTCGCAGTTTCTTCTGTTCTAACCCATAGTTCAAAACTAATAAATTATGGTCAGAGTCCACATCTCCTCCTGGAAATGTCATACAGTTTAAAAATCTCGTTTCGAAATTTCTGTCTTATCATTATAAATCAATTTGGAACCTTCCCGTATCCCCAGGTCTTTCTCACTTATACAAGCTTCTTAAACCAAATATCAGCAATGATTAAATTAGGTTCTGTGCAAAATTCTTCCATGCTGTTTCTTCTTTCATTACTTTCCCCCCGTCCATGTTCTCCACGTTTTCCTTATCTTTTTCCCCCCTACTATCGAAATCCAGTCACCTATCACAATGACATTTTCATCTAACTACCTGAACAATTTTCTTTATGTCACCATACATTCTTCCATTCTCATCATACGCGGAGTTAATTGGCATATAAACTTGTACTTCTGTGGCTGGTGTTCGCTTCGTGTCGACTTTGGCTACGATAATTCTTTCACTATGCTGCTCGTACTAGCTTACCCGCAAAATTATTTTCTTATTCATTACTAGGCCTACTTCTGTATGACCCTTACGCTATCTGATGAAAAGTATATCGACACACCTGTTTAATGCGGAATTCCGTCGTAAAGGCGAAGACAGGACACACCTCATAGTAATGCCCACTAATATGCTAGGATACTTCTGATCAGATAGTGTATTTGATTTTGTGCTGACAGCCCTGTAGTGGCCTAACCAGAAGGAATTTTCTAAATCCCACATCATCTGACTTCCACGTATCCATTTCCCATTTTGAATTCTTTAATCTATTTACCCGATTAATGGACCTAACATTCCACGCTCCGACCCACAGAATGCCAGTTTTGTCTTTCCTGATGACGACAGTTCCCGTGTAGTGATCGTTCGAAGATCCGAATGTGGGACTATTTTACCTCCCAAATATTATACCGAAGACGATGCCATACAGTATAGCCGCATACCCTCAGAAAAAAATAAAGGCTGTAGTTTCTCCTTGCTTTCAGCCGCTCGCAGTACCAACACAGCAAGGTCATGCAGGTTAATGTTAGAAGGCCAGATCAGTCAATCATCCAGAGTGCTGCCCCTGCAACTGCTGAAAAGGCTTTGCTTCCCCTCTTCAGGAACCAAACGCAGTCAACCCCTTCACTACGGCTATCTGTTTCGTTAAGATAAACACGCCACTCCACGTCGGCAAAGTTCATGGGGGTAGGTGAGTTATCCTATTGATTTCTGCATCCCATATAACACCATTATTTTTCTGATCTTTGTTTTGGCTAACATCTAGCGCATTTTCCACTTCGTTCTGCATTGGACTGAATTCCTACTCTCTTTCGGCATGTACTACTTTGTCATCATTGAACTACATCATGCTGATTTCCTGTCCGCGACAGCTTCCATATGGAGATAGGCTTTTACTTCCCTAATTACCTCTTCAATATACGAAAATGAGCAATTCTCTGTTACATCATTTCCTGATTTGGTCCCTCTTATCGTTCAGTCAGAGGTGGTTACAGCAGTCTGCTTCGCATAAAGACACTTGATTATCCTTATATGCATGTAGTTTGTGCCACACTGCCGAAGCATATAAAACATTTCGTGCCATTCAACATTATCAACAGATTTCTCCAAAAATACAAATCCTAAGTATGTTTCTATTTGCCACAATTTCTTCTAAAGCTAAACTAATCCTCGCTGAAATTACTTTCAATTTTTATCTTTCTTTTTTCGATAAATTGCTCTTGCGAGTATTCTTTGTTGCTAGACTGACTATATAACAATTTTCACATCCAACCGCTCGTTTTCTTCGGATAAGCACGCTATTTTCAAAAACACGCTCCGTAGCAGAGGTCGCTAACGCACGGCTGTGTGATGGCGCTCGATTCGGAAGTTCGAATCCTGGTGGTGGGAGTAATTTTTACCAGCTTTATTTGGCCGCCAAGGGAAAGACAGCCGGTGGGAGTGCGTTCCTAATCGCTAGACTTTGCGTTAATGTGCTAGATTAAATTCTAGAACTCTATGCAGCGTCTACTGAAGTGAGGGCATGTGACACTGTCGATGGTGATCGGTCTGACGAATGGGGTCGTTAAGTACGGTGGTGCCACTGGTGCTACTATTTGAAAAGAGCAGACCATTTGCCTACACCATGTTTAATCCTCTCTTTTCTGTCATCATCAAACACAAACATGCCATCACACCTATGAATGTCACCTACACTCAATAGGCGCACTTAAAACTCCCACACACTTTGTGGAAAGGGGCCAGTATACACGGGGAAAGAAACCCTTTCCGATTAGGTAGCTGAACAACCCGTCGGTGTTTTTTCTTTTCAAAATCTGATGGGACTTCCCCAGTTACACTAATTTCATTCACGAGCGTGAATAGTTCTTACCTTACTCTTTAGCCTTATTCCCGGAAGAGTTGTGCTGGTATGTAATCAATATCTTGGCATTTATTCCTTCTGAGTTCATACAACTTTTTTCGAAATTTTCTTCAAAAGTAAGTACTACATCTCCCTTATCACCTTCTTGGCCCATATTCCCATTTATCATTTGGCCTTATTTCTTATGGCACACTATAAAGTTGCTCCCCCAAGTACAGTTTCCATATTTCCACCTTATTTTGTGCTACCATTACTCAATTACCCATTGCATCTCTAAATACTGTGCTAACTGAGTTGTGCTCTTTTGACTAATCGTTTATTATTTTGTGTACAGTAAGTATGTTGCCCTACGTCTACCTCTACATCTACATGATTACTCTGCAATCCACACTTCAGTGTTTTGCAGTTTTCATAGAACCAGTTTCCGACTATTTCTACAGCGTTCTAGTCTGTAATAGCACGTGGAAAAAACGAACAACTAAATCTTTCTTGCGAGCTCTGATTTTTCTCATTTTATTACGGTGATAATGGAATGCGGGAAAAGTATTGGTTTATGACTGACATCCCAATTTGTGGTTTCTTTAAATCGTCATGTCCTAACTTTTCTAGGTTCTTTCGCTTTGCCAATAGTACTAGGTTATAGTCACTACAGATGTCAGCATCTGGGTAACTCTTGTAGTACTTAACTTTATTTCTGTAGTTTAATTTATCTAAATACAGTCAATCTGATATCTCCTTTGCTCCTTTGGCATTCTCCATGTATACGTCCCCTTCAGGGGTTTTTCGAAAAGCATATTCGCAACGACTAACTCATGTCCAGCATAAAATTCTATTGACCTTCCTCCGCCCTCATTTCCCTTACCAAAGCCCAACCTTCCCTTTATTTTATGTACCCTACCTTCACAAACGACTTCATTCCATTCTCCCATTATGGTTACATTCTTATTCCTCTGAACATATTTTAAGAGTTCATAAATGTTACCATACATGGCTTCTATTTCACTATTATTTGGTTGGCATATCTTCATGGATATAAGATGTGCTCGATCCTATTCATTTTCATCATTACTGTTCTCTTCGTTGCAGATTACCCTTACATTACATTGTTGGTGATCGCTTAGTCCCACTGGCCTCAAAGGCAGTTGCTGTCCTCACCGTAAATATGACAAGATGTCCTGGCAACGTATTTTCAGTCGCACCAAAGCTATTTTTACGAGGTTCTATTCCTCATCACCCCTCGTTTGTCCTGGCTTGCGGCCACCACAGCCTGTCCTTGAAAAACAGGGATCAGGTTGGCGGATTTATTGAGTAATCAGGGACAGCAGAAATAAAACACGCTTATCAGCATAGATTTCTTTGGGGAAAGATTAAAAGCATTTCTAATTTGCATTCGTAGGTGATATGTAAATGACATGTGTATAGCTTTGCCAACGCTTCCGCGCTAACCATTTGTTTATCTGTTTCCACACTAGACTAAAAATTTCATACCCTGACAGTTACAAATTCAAACATTTGTTTAATAAACTAAATATTAACCTTGAAGCGAGTTGGGTGTCACGAAGGGAACGGTAAATCTTGCCTCGACTGACTGCTGCTGAAGAATATCGAGAGTTCATCTGGACATGGATTTGTGTATATAGAGTATGTAGGGTTGAAGTAGATCAGATTAAGTGTAAAATGAAATCAGTCGTTCAGAGAATGAACTGAGCATGTAATCATCACACTCTTGACTTGAGTACAGAGGTCTTGTACAATACAGAGTGTACATAAAGTCCGGGAACACTTTCTATTATTTATTGCACAAGAACCAGACATTGTACAGACATCATAGACATGTCGTTTTGAAGAGAAACCCTGGAAGTTTTTTTTTCATGTATACCGCCACAGCGTAGTTAGGTAATTTGCCGATAGTCAGTGCTAGTCGCAAACATGGCGAGTTCAGGTGCGAAGCGAGCTTCCTGTGTGTTGAAGTGCGACAAAAACACCAGATCTCACTCCGTGTGACTTTTTTTTGTGGGGTACATTAAATATCTGGTGTATGTACCGCCTCTACCACGTGATGTAACAGAGCTCAGGGAGAGAATATGGGAAGCGATTGCCACAGTCGATGATGCCAAGCTGGGACGGGTATGGCAAGAATTCGATTACCGTATTGACGTCTGTCGGGTTCGCATATCGAATGTTTGTAAAAAAAAAACTTTCACACTGTCTCTTCAAAATGCAATCTGTATGACATCTGTACAATGTTTAGTTCTTGTACAATAAATAATTAATAGTGTTCCCGGACTTTATGTACTCCCTGTGTAATACGTTTTTCAGCTTCTTGTTTTCCACGCTCATAAAAAGCTGCTGCGTTTCGCCACTCTGGCTATTTATTTCACAAGCATCTTAATACAAACGGTTTCAGAGATATTTTCTAGCCTTAAACATCTACGATATGTACATGCTATCCTGGCACAGTGGCTTTGCACAACTTCACAGACTGCCCTAGCACCCCTCTCTCCTCAATCCAAATTCCTGTTCACGCTTCAGCCCACTTGGTATTCACCCTAACTCGAAAAGCTTTTTGTATTGGAATAGCACCGAACTAAATGGAGGTCCTGCCTGAAACCCAGGTATAAGTGCTTTAATCAATGAATCTAGTCGTAACTGCCTAGTGAGCAGGAAACTCAGGTTCGAATCCTGGCCTCGGTAAGTATTTTCATTCGTCGTTTCAGTCCGCATACAAATCTTAATACAGATACGTGTGATGTATTTTTTGTGACTTGCGAATATTATCAGTAATTTTGATGAGCTACTGAAAATGAAATACACGGTACCCTCTTCTGCATTACGTTTTTCTGCAGTACATTCTGGAGAATAGATGAAAATACCGTAGAACGAAATGCACACTATCCCCGTAATTTACAGTGTTGCCATGTTCAGTGATTTCTACACCACTCGAAAGCTCGAGTGTGCAAGATAACCTGTCTGCCAAGCGAAATGCGACGTGAAGATGTGACACGACGCGGATCACGTCTTTTAATTTCCTAAAACCATTCTGACAATAATTCACGAGGACGCATTTATGGTCTAAAAACAGCGCGAGCTCTCCGCGGAGCCCGCTTCTCGGAAAATATCTAGGCAAATATTTACGATTCCTCACTGCTGGGATAAGAGCTACACATCCAAATAAACAGCGCTGCGCGACAAAAAGAGGCGGCCTGAGCTGTGCACAAAGCGCTTCCAGCCAGCTGCCGCTGATACGCAGCTCACATCCCACAAAACAGCCTGCACTGAGCTTTTATTCGCGAGGAAGATTTCTTTTATTCTGCAACACAAGTAGTCTTATGCACATGGCCCTGACGCTTTCTTCTGCATACACCACACCTCCCTTCCGATGGTTTTTTTTTTTTTTGTCTCCACATCATCATGAAAACCGTTGCCAAACTTCAGTAAAAGAACATCGATTTACTTCCAAGTCCAGTGAATGTAGCAGTTTTCTATAAAATTTTGTAGTGCCATAGCGGACGTTCTGTTACGTCGCCCTTCTCAGATCACTGCTATGGTTGCTGAAACATGTGCTTGCATTTCATGTCTTGTTTCGACAGTTTAACGATACCGTTATCATGTAGGTATGACGCACTACAGCTTCTCTAAGAGAGGAAGGAATCAACAACGAGGTCATTTGAGCCAGAGCACAAGCTCGGACTGTTTCACAGATGGGAAAGGACATCGGCCGTGCCATTTCAAAGGAACCATCTCGGCATTTGCCTGGAGTGATTTATGGAAATCACGGAGAACCTAAATGTGGATTGCCGGCCGGGGATTTGAACTGTCGTCGCGAGTGCGAGTGCTAAACACTGCGCCATCTCGCTCGGTCTCGTAAAAAGATGTACCTTACAAAGCAATTACAGTTTATACTGGAAAAATGTTCAAGAGAACTTGCTGGTAAATTTTAACTCCCACTCAGGAGGACGAAGGTTCAAATTCCAGTCCAGTGATCGAGATTTAGGTTTCCCGTTGGTTTGCCCAGATCGCTTTAGCAAATTACAGGGGCTTCAATGAAAAGACAAGATCGATTTCTCTCTCCATTGTCCAATCGGAGCTCGTCATGTCGACGAGACGCAAATCCCTATTCTTTCTCAATTTTACTGCTCCAGTGCGTGAGATTCGTATCAAGCCGGATTAACAAGAGACAATCGAATATGAAGGAGGGCAGTGCTCGTTTGATTGGGAAGCAACTGTCCAAGAATTGCTGAAAAATCTGTATACACACTAACAAAGAACCCCAGAAACTAGCAATGAATTTCAAAGAACCAATTATCTGGACGAAATCTCGAATGCGTCACTCTGGAGAAAGCATAGAGATGAAATTAGACAAAGAACAGCCCTCACAGAGGGGTATAAACTTTAATTTGGCTCTAGTTTATCGTATCTGACAAAGAAATGGGAAGAAACAGTAATATATGGTGCAATTAAACGTCCGACCAGCCATATATTTTATAGTGATTCGTGGAATACAGCTTTAGATAAACCGGTAGAAGTCACTAGGAAGAGTTAAACTGCACGAGGACTGGGAAGAAAACTGATCGCCATTTTACTTAAGGAACCGTTGTGGCATTCCTCCGATTTGATTTAGGGAAACCACGGGAAACCTAAATCAGCATGGCATGACGGCACGTGGAACACTCAAAAATGGTTCAAATGGCTCTGAGCACTATGGGACTGAACATCTAAGGTCATCAGTCCCCTAGAACTTAGAACTACTTAAACCTAACTAACCTAAGGACATCACACACATCCATGCCCGAGGCAGGATTCGAACCTGCGACCGTAGCGGTCACGCGGTTCCAGATTGAAGCGCCTAGAACCGCACGGCCACAACGGCCGGCACGTGGAACACTGCACCTGCCTAAGACTAGTCCAATATTTTAATCACAGCCAACACCTGCCACATGAGCTCAGCTCACATTCGTGGTAGCAGAAATTTACACCGTCAACATTTGGCCGGCTACAGGAGGTGTGGTGGCTAAACGATCCCGATCACAAAACTATACGGCAATGGTCTTGGTTAAATTCCAAACCTTTGCGCGAGGCGTCAAGGAGTGAGGGGTCTGACACTCATATAACGATGATCCTTTCGTCAGACTGTTAAGTTACGCTCAGCGGTCCTTTTGGCGCTATTCAACAGGCGTAGGGTATGTGCCGCAACCAATTTTCATTCTCTTCCTTTTCTTTCAACGTAATCATAATGATCTTCGTCTTCGTCATCAACACTAACAACAACAACAACCACCACCACCACCACCACCACCACCACCACTACTACTACTACTACTACTACTACCACCACCCGGACTCATTACAATCACCTGTAACTGTAATAAACACGCAAGACTTAAAAATCATGATTCGCAAATGAAAGCTGGCCAACAGGTGCGAATACAGTAAGACTTTGCGTCTTAGGTGGCGGACACCCGATGCGATATCCCAGCCGACAATGTCACACATATTCATTTACCACTGGGCCATCTCGTTCGGTTTCAAATTGGAGTTTAGGTACGATACGAAGATATTACTGGTGTCACAGGTCGAAGTTATGTAACTGGGTGTAGCGTCAATGATAAGTAACACAGCAGCAGTGAAAATGAAAACAGCTAAGCGATATGGATATCATGGCAAAACGTGAGGAAAAAACATTCGAATGGTTGTTACAAAGATACTCCAAACAAATCGTTGGCTTGGATTCTAAGAAAGCAGCGCTCTACATGATATGTAACATGCAAATGGCAAGATTACCAATACAAGGTAATTGGCATATACTTTTTATTACCGACAGCTACAACACGGCAAAATTGATCCAGGCAGATATACACAGGATTTTGAGTTGAAATCTGTCAGTTGATTTTACAGATAACTTGCAGCTCACCACACAACTGTGCTCCAAAACAGATACAGTTATTTATCCGACAAGTTTATAAATCGCCCTCGTATACATTAATCTTCAGATTCTTGGGACTTCGCCCTCTACAAAGTGAAGTTATACTGTGATAGGAATTAAATGCACTGAAACAAAATGAATGGATCGATGAAGATGAAATCAATGAAGGAGTAAAGACATGAATTGTCAGAGTAAAGTAATGAGTATGATGTGCCAGAGTGGGACACTCAGAAAGTCGCCTTAACCTTTAGGGTATCTGAGCACGCCTCCAGGCTTGATTCATACTGATTTTCCCAACTATGGTTTAAGAAGTCCGTATTCGAGACCTGACGAAGCAAAAATGTTCAATTGCCACGATATAATCATGGAACTTATAGTCTCTTAATTTATTCCCCTTCACTCTCGTTCAGACGCCTCCTTCCAGTTTTTAAATAACGTTTCAAAGGTATAGATTTTTACTAGACAAACGACATAACTTACAAGAGAAACAACTGCCTCCGCATTCAGAAATCCGTAAGCAGCCAATTGCCAAATTGAGAGTTAGTTTCTTAGTTGAATCCCAAATCTGTCCCTCGAGATGTATGATCACGACTTTTGGAAATAACGTTGGGCACTGACCGACAAAAATTAATACGCTCTCTGGATGAATCGCCGATGGTCTGTCAGTTACCAGTATGTCGTTTTAAATCCATTTTAATGAACGGAAGGCAACTACCCCACGACCGTCTTGCAAACGTAAGATGTAACACAGAAAACAGTTCTTATCTAAGACAGATGGTGCACACCGGCACATTATGAGACTCCTATCACCCTCCTGTAGGCAGTCAAGGTCAAACCGCGCAAAAGAGATGCCTCAACGTCCAACCCGTCACTGACAAGAGAGGGATCAAAGAGAAATCGGTACACATTATTTCACAATAACCAAACGATATAACTATTACACTGAGCTAATTATCATAGCTTCTAAAATTATAACTTTTAGTAGCCTTTCTGGACGAACACAAACTGGCAAAATGGACACACAAAAATTTGGTATTTAAACTTAAAAGCAGGAAGCATGCTGAATATGTAAGGTATTGTACCCACTGAGTCAATACTGTGTGCTATTTGTTGTGACAAAAGAGATGCACTGAATTCGAAGCACCGAAAAACTTGTTTTTGTGCTGCTAATTAAGATTTCATCTTCGGCTTCTAAATTTTTCCCTATAAATACAGAAAGTTTAAAAAATGTTAAAAACTAGATTTTAGCTCATAATTTGAAAATTATGCATTTCTCGACTTACAGTATTCGATATCAAATTAAAGACATTACCCACAATTTTGATTCTACTTATTTCTTTCTGTCCATTGCACCATTTTGCGGCATATGTCCACATACATCAGAGTAGTACATTTGACGCCATACAGCGCTGCTGAATAACTTCTGCGTTTTCTAGGTTCTTCTCTCATTTATACTTTGAGAGTATGCATGTTGTAGGGATGGGAAAAACCAACCGGTTAAAACAGATACCGGTATTTTAGTGTCGAATAACCGGTATTTTTCGGTATTTGTTTGGTCTCTGTTGTAACAAGTGTTTTTTTTATTTTTTACTAAATGAGTAAAAAATCAAAATACCAATTAGCTGTAGCAGGAGTGCTAAAATCACTCGTTTTTCAATAAACTTATAAGGTACCTTCGCTGTCGTTGTCGGACATTCGTTGTACTGCAGAATGGCCTCAACCCTAGTTTGGAAATATGTTTAGGAAATGACGTAGCAATGGGGTAGAATGCTTCATTTGCATTAAAATATTAAAGATTTGTCTGCCATTTTTATGAAATAATAAAAGACGAAGGAAACCGTGGTAACAATAAAAAATTATAAACTTAAAAACAAGTAATTCATAGTATACAATATAAACAGAAGTAGCTAATCTGCTATTTATATCCACATTATATGCCGTTATCCGCTTGTAGCACTTGGAAATGGGCAAAGTAACATGAAAAACAGAGTTCTTCAACCTCAGTTTAAACCCTTTAGCACTTACTACTTGTAATGCGCAAACAGTGTTGTGATCCCCGACTACAACAATTTTTTAACGGAGTTTCAAAAAATTAGAATCAATACGAGAATACTGATGATTTTTTTTTTTAAATATCCAACCACTTACCACTTTTCGAGACAAGCAGCGAACAGTGGATGGACTAAGTTTTCTTTTATTTGCCTATTTAATATTTTGAGTCTGCGTATCTCTACACTGAGTCAAAGCTTTTCCGTCTTTGTTCGACTTCTATGTTTATTACAAGAAATAATGGGAATGAAGAATCGAAATTAAGTTGTGTCAGAAACTGGTTATTTTGATTTGTTTTAAGTCAGGTTTAACCGACGTGAAAAAAAACCGGTATAAGCGTAAACTCGTTGTTTCAGCGACAACCGCAATTCCTAGCACGCTGTCACATCGAACAGTGTACACCAGCCGCACTATTCCGTTCACGATTGGAGGGAGCACGCGCTCTATTGAACTGCACTGTGCACCAACAGTATAGACTTACTTTTACCTCCATTACTCAGATGGCTGTACGTCGCGATTTCCTGTGGTCAAAATGAATGGGGGGGGGGGGGGGGGGGATGGGAGAGAGAGAGAGGTCAGATAACAGTCCACACCATTTTCATGTATAATGTTTCCCATTGCAGTGTATTATCTTTTTTGACTACTGGCATGTGAATCATTCCATTTTGTTATCTTCCTAGGAAGAAAGTCGTTTTAGTTTTATGCCGTTTGAGTACCGTTGGAATATAGGTGCAAGTGTATGGCACACCTCGCGAATCAGTCGCATAAACCTGTCTCTCCATAGCGAGACTGCAGCATCTGATGATCCTTTCAAGAAAAGTCGAAACACAGTTTTAATGCGTCACAAACGATGAGAAACGAGCAGTCAGATGAGGATAAAGCTGTTTCTCATTCATATCCATATTATATTTCGCACACTTACTTGTGTTTTGTCTTAACACAAAAGCAACGAAGATATCATATGTGGTTTATTACTTTCACTCACTACTACTACAATTATTCGTGATAATTCATGGATAACGGCAACACATTCATTCATTTGATCAAGATTCCTCCAGATGGGATAATACCTGAAATGATACTTAATATTATCAATCTTTCGTCATAAGACGAAAAGTGAAGGAAGACATTAATGTGCAAAGCTTGAGGACGAAAATAACTTCCACCCTATGTGTCACTGCCCTGTAACGTAACTCGATGAAACTTGGACCACACAGAGAGAGAAATGCTACATTATAGAATACACGGTAACTGAAAGGAACAGGCAATGAGACGAACATAAATGACATTTTCATTCGTCAATAATGACACTGAAATCACCGCGATTTGTGGTGGTCCGCTGCACATTGGTTCTTAATAGGGTGTGTGATCACCAGGGACAGCACTGTATGGAATGCAACATGCTCCCAAACTGGTGAAAAGGTTCAAAAGGAGTTCTTGTGGTAGGGCTATCCATTCCTCCAACAGCGCGGCTGAAGAGTGCTGGGTGGTCGTTGTTGCAATACGTCTCCCCATACACGCCACACGTGTTCGATGGGATTTAAGTCCGAGGAATGGGAAAGCCAGCCCATTCGCCGAATATCGTCTCGTTCCACGAGCTCCTCCAACTGGTCTCTTAGATGCAGTCGCGCATCGTCATCCAAAAAAATGGAATCAGGGACGAATTCACCCCTGAAATGACGTACATGGTGAAGGAGTACAGCGTAAAGGTTGATTGGCAAGTGTACCGTGTTCAAAGTTTTGGAGGTCAGTAGCCCGCGTAACATTATGCCTTCCCATACAGGAACACCCGGGCCACCAAAAGGATCAATGAAAATGTTCCTGGTTGGTTGGTTTGTGGGAGGGGAGCAAACAGCGAGGTCATCGGCCCCATCGGTGAAGAAAAGGGCAGGGAAGGTAATCAGCCGTGCACTTTCAAAGGAACCATCCCGGCATTTGCCTGAAGCGACTTACGGAAATCACGGAAAACCTAAATCAGGACGGCCGGACGCGGGGTTTGTACTATTGTCCTCCCGAACGCGAATCCAGTGTGCTAGCCACCTCGTTCGGTGACAATGTTCCTGGGTGCAATGCGTGTTCTCATCTCTCGCCGTATGAGGGTTCGTCCAGAATCATCACTAAGAGTGAACTTGCTCTGATCCGAGAAGAGCACGCGACCCCACTCCTCGTTGGTCCAGTCCCAAGCAGCACCTGAGCAAACGGTGCCGCCGATGACAGTGTCAACACAACGTGCTGGTCGTCAGCCAAAGAGACCACCACAACGAAGCCGCCGGGATTACGTCCCTTGCAGTGCTGTTAAACTGCACCCGCTGTTTTTCGTTCTTGGCTTTTGCACAATGTAGCAGTCTTCTGCTGCCGTACTTGGCCGTGGTCGACCACCTCTTCTTCGGGCAGTCCTGCCTGTGTTTCGTTCGGAACGCACCAGACGAACGCGGAACAATGCTATGTGCAGTACCAAAACTCCTGAGCTACACTCGTCGCATTTCGTCCTCCTCCGATTTTCCAGACGGTTCTTGCCCTCATGAAGTCATACAGATAGTGTCTCTAGACTATTTTGTAATGAATAACACCACCACAATGCACCGCAACTGCTCGCTGACTGGCATCTATATCATTACTCAATTGGCACCTATATCATTACTCTGCAATCCACAATTAAGTGTGTGGCAGAGGATTCATCGAACCACCCTTAAGCAACTACTCTACCGTTACAGCGGGAAAAGACGAACACTTAAATCTTTCCGAGCGAACTCTGATTTCTCTTATTTTATTATGATGATTACTTATCCCTCTGTAGGTGGACGCCAACAAAATATTTCACAAACTGAGGAGAAAGTTGGTGGTGAAAATTTCGTGAGAAGGTCCAGCCGCTACGAAAAATGCCTTTGTTTTAATGACTGCCACCCCAATTAGTGTATCATATCCGTAACACACTCTCCCTTATTTCGCGATAATACAAAACGAGCTGCCCTTCTTTAAACTTTTTCAAAGTCATCCATCAGTCCCATCTGGAGCGGATCCCACACCGCAAGCAATACTCCAGAAGACGGTGGACAAGCGTAGTGTAAGCACTCTCTTTTGTAGACCTGTTACATTTTCTGTGTGTTCTACCAGTAAATTACAGTTTTCAGTTTGCTATTATTATGCGCATTGTCTTATTCAGCTGGGTATCAACAAGCCTTGTATGATGACTGTTCGTCCAAACAGGTGCACAATACTCAGCACTTGAGTACACCAAGCCCAGAGCTGAAGATCGCAGGGTGGTTGCTGAAGATCCCCAGGTAGTTCCACATAGCTTATGGAGGATGTTGTTTCGAATCCTCAACTTTTGAGCTAAGTTAAGAAGGTGTTGTTTGAAGCATAGTGTACGATCCAGGATGACACCAAGATATTTTGGGTTCCAATTATGACGAAGAATTCTGCCTGGTGCAATCAGATCTACTCCAGTTTATTGGCTTCCACTGTTAACCGGTATAATGCCTCCTGATCTACGCAGATGTACTGCCCTTATGAGAGAATTCCACAAGATCTCCAGGAATTCTAACCTACCCGTGCATAGCGACCTGCCACTTTTAAATCGTAAGAGACTGAAATCACGCAATCCAACTCTTGTGCGATGCTGCTGACATGGTTGCTAAGGATTTCAAACCTCTTGAAGAATGGAAAGGTCGGTGGGAAGCAGTGACAGACGTGCACCTGCATTCCATCTTCTCAGGTGCTAAACTTCCAAGTGTATTCGACCTACCACACAAGACCTGGACTACTCTCAACAGAATCCGTACCGGCCATGGCCGATGCAGGGATGCTCTCTTTAAGTGGAAGAAGCTGCCTGATCCAGCCTGTGACTGCGGGCTCCATACCAGACTGTTCACCACATTGTCAGTGAATGCAGGATTCGACCCTATCATGGCGCCGAAGATGACTTCCTGCTAGCAACTCCAGATGCAGTGCGCTGCATTGAAGGACTGGATATTCAGTCGTAAAGAAAAACTTAAGTTTCTTGTGTGTCAATATGTACATATGTATATGTAATTTAATTCCATCATATGTCTGTATTAGCCATGCGCTAAATAAATAAAAATTTAGTTTGCTTTCCCCACAACATTATCTACGTGATCGTTCCAATTTAAGTTGTTCGTAATTGTAATCCCTTAAATTTTACTCGAGTTTACAGCCTTTAGATTTGTGTGATTTATTGTGTAACTGAAATTCAGCGGATTATTTTCAGTGTCATATGGATGACTCACACCTTTCGCGATTTAGAGTCAATTGTCACTTTTTGCCATACAGATACCTTGTCTAAATCATTTTGCAATTCGTTTTAATCGTCTGATGGTATGACGGCAAATGACAGCATCACCTGCAAATAATCTAAGAGGACTGCTGAAGCTGTCTTCTAAGTAATTTATGTAGATCAGGAACGACAGAGGGCCTGTAACACTTCCTTGTCGAACGCCAGATATTACTTCTGTTTTCCTCGATGACTTTCTGTCATTTATTACGAACTGTGTCCTTTCTGACAGGAAAACACGAATCCAGTCACACAACTGAGACGATATTCCATATGGAAGCAATTTAAGTAGAAGACGCTTGGGAAGAACGGTGTCAAAATCCTTCTGGAAATCTAAAACTATGGAAACACTGAGATCCCCTGTCTACAACACTCATTACTTCGTGAGAATAAAGAGCTAGTTGTGTTTCACAGGAACGATATTGTCTGAATCCGTGCTGACTATTTGTCAATAAATCGTTTTCTTCGAAGTAATTCATAATGTTCGGACACAAAACATGTTCCAAAATCCTATTGTAAATCGACGTTAGCGAATGGGTCTGTAATTCAGCGGATTACTCCTATTTCTTTTCTTAGATATTGGTCTGACTTGTGCAAATTTCCAATCCTGGTTACGGATCTTTCTACGAGCGAACGGTTGTGTATGATTGCTAGGTATGTAGCTATCGTATCAGCATACTCTGAAAGGAACATGACTGGTATGCAATCTGGACCGGAAGCCTTGCCCTTCGTTAAGTGTTTTAAGCTGCTTCGCTACACCAAGGATATCTACTTCTAAGTTACTCACGTTGGCAGTTGTTGTTGATTAGAATTTTGGAATATTTACTTCGTCTTCTTTTGTGATAATATCACCAATGTTATCGCGCAGTGCGGGTGTTGACTTCACCTTGCCACTGTCTACCCCGTTCCTTCAACTGCCTCGTGTCGCAGGGCCAGTTACGCTGACCAGACGCCATGTGACGTCCAACTTTCTGCGCATGAATTGGAGATATCTGTGCGACATGCTCCCGCACTCCGATTCACTTCCACCGAGTATTTAACAAATTATATTACTTCAACTTGCTCGTCCTTGAAATTTGCACAGCAGTCTACATACAGTCTTTCGGAAATTTCGGATGAAACCGTCTAGCCGCTCACCTGAGTTTACGATTTGGTAAACGCAATCGATGACATACTGTACTTTGTAAACTGGACGTCTCTTTTCAATTGTTAAAAAGGGAGCAATATAGCAATAGCTATAGGACTTTCCTGACTGTCGATAACAGCAGCCTACTGAATTTTTTCGATCACTCCCAGTTATTCGACATGTCCATATACTGCACTCAGTGGTGTTTTGTCACTCTCCAGTTTGTCTTCCATAAGCAAGTAGTGAAGATGCCGCAAACGCGGTTTGACCCGTGTGCTCTAAAAACTGAAGTAGTACAATACTCTTGAGGGAAACACTTATCTTTTTAGCCCGGTAACAGCACAGGCCGGTGGCTGGGGACATCGGAGCGCAGCAGCGTTCCTCGGGGCTGGCGTCCCCACGTGGAACATCAACCCCCCACTGCCCGTCAAAGTTTCAAATACTGCAGTCATCCCGCGTCGTAACTTCTACGCTAGCCTCAGAATACGATGCTCGAATAAATAAGTCATAGCTAAGGTCAAGGGAGAGTTCGACTGTCAAGTGGACACAACGACCCAGCATTCGGCTCTGTCTTTGGAGCACATTTTAACTCTTTTTATTCACGGTATCTACGGTTAAGCGATAATATAACTGAGTAGCGTATACTTCAAAAGAAAATGAATGTATTTCGTAAGGAAACATTGACACGATTCGTCCTCTAAATGACTGTATACGCTAATGAAAATCCGCGAATGAAATTAATAAATAATTTGTTTGGAGTACTATCTCTGTTATAGAGCAGTGAGTTTTTTTGTGCCGTACCACGGTTCCACTTCGTTGCCAATGCTCCGCAGTAAGTACGCCGGTACGAGAATGATGGGAACACATGAGCACTGTTTCAGTCTGTCGAGGAACTTTTACATCAGGCGTAAGTACTACCATCCACAAAAGACACGACGCGGAGGTAAGCATAAATTTGATCGCAAATCATATAAATTTCACCCTCGGAGAAGGTCCGCAGCTAGTGGTCTAGTGGCTAGCGTTGCTGCCTCTGGATCATGGGGTTCCGGGTTCGATTCTCGGCCGGGTTGGGGATTTTCTTTGCCCGGGGACTGGGTGTTTGTGTTGTCCTCATCATTTCATCATCATCATCATTCGTGACAGTGGCTAGATTAGACTGTGTAAAAAAATGGACTGTGAAAAAATTGGGACTTTGTACGGGCGCTGATGACCGCGCAGTTGAGCGCCCCACAAACCAATCACCACCACCACCTCTCTGAGAACCACCAATGAATCTAATAGAAATAAGAAAATTAACATTTGTGCAATGGTATCAGAGGCGGACTTCCTCTCATACAGGAAAGAAAACTTTTCACATTCCTCATCGCGCGAACGGGGTGCTTCAGTTTACACACTTCTAGATAAATATGGACTAGTCCACAACACCTCTCCGAAAACGGGGCATATCAAACACTTCAACAGAACTTGTAGAAGGGGAAGTAACTACGGCAAAATGGGCACAACAGATCATGCCATACGTAATGTCGAACCAGCTGAAGACGTACCAAGTACCACGAACCATGTTTTTAGAGGAAAGCAGGTTTTAATAATAACTGTAGTAAGAGTATATTGATAGTTTTAATCTTCCAGCCGATGTTGTCTCAGAAAAAGGCGCAACTATAGTCGACAACACCCAAAGATAAGACGTGGAAGGCAAACAGCCGAGACTGGGGGAAACAGAAGACATTTAGTACGAAAATTGTAAATTTAAAGCACGAAATAGAACGAACAACAACAAGCCACTCGATTTCAATTTTACTTCATTTACAGGGTTTCTTGTCCGTACCGCGGCAACTCTAAGATACTGCTGGCAGGACCAATACTTGTACCTGGGGAAAAAGGAGCGCGAGGTTTTTTTGCATTTGGTTATCCACTAATCGTAAGAATTTTGTACAGTTCCTCATTCTACGCCGATCTTTTCGCGACTAAAATCGTTGTTAACAATATATGTAGGCAGACTGCATTATACTATAACATTTGGTTTCACAAGGAAATATATTTAAGCCATTATCTACAAGTTTTACTCACTTAACGCGCAGCTGGAACTTTCTATGCGACCTAATCCAATCTCAGTTACCTATCTAACATAGATTCATGTACAACACGGACCATAAATTCCTGGTGGGGGAGAAATATTTCTCGAGAGTTTATATACACTGACACAGATAGCTACACAATTTCTCTACAACGTGATGCACATCCATGTTCCCCATATGAAGACTAATCTGACGTTCTCGCCACGCCCTGAACTCCGTCGTAAAGTGTTACTCTGCACAAGAGCCAAATCCCCAAGTGCTAACCTTAAGCGTCATCACAAATACGAATATGTGGCACCTTCAAAAATCAGCCTGTCTAAACGACTTTCCATTTTTATTTAATGTCATGAACCTGACCACAGTGCAAAGCTACTTGGGCTGCGGTGACGGGAACAGAACGTATACAAGGACAGCAGTCGGACGGCTACTTGGCTCATTATAGTGCACGGGATAGCTCGATGTGGCAGTTGACATAGGGCGGAAAGTCTATTGAAACAGTGACACGACGGCATGCTGAAAAGTAATGTCTCCGATTTTTTATGTGAAAACTCTGAAAGTTTTTCACGTAAAACAAACGTTATTAAATACTACATCTTTATTCTTCATGTCTACGTGCAGTATCTCTCAACAGTCATACAGGCAACGAACAAATTTCTTCCAACGAGAGACCAGTTTGTAGATACCGTCACTATAGAATGTTTGACTTTGTTGACGAAGCCACCACTTCGCCTCTGCTTGCACCGCCTCATTATTAGCAAAATGAAGTCCTCGAAGCTGATCTATAAGTTCTGGAAACAGATGAAAATCTGATGGGACAAAGTCAGGACTATATGGAGGATGATCGATGACAGTGAACCGAAGGCGTCGGATTGTTGCAGATGTCGCAGCGTTCGTGTGTTGTCTGGCATTGTCATGCTTAAGGAAATGGTGTTCCATTTGTGGACGAACTCTTAGAATTCGAAACTCCACGCAATTTCTCACGCACCGACGTAGCTACGTTACACACCACCCTGTTACACGCTACAATTCGGAGCCCTCTCGCGGCAAAGAGCAGTAAATATGTAGACATTTTTGATGCCTTTTACAACGATCAGAATGCAAAATGGTACGATTAGTGAACCAATTACATTTCCTTCTGCGTACAAAGCAAAACGTAGAACTGAGTGAAAGAGTAGTAGGCCTTCCCCTGGCAGTTTCTGGCTACGCTGTGGCCAATACCTAAGGCGGAAGCGGCAGACGATGCGCGTGGGCGCGCCAACGGACACGTCGTTGGCAACCGTAACCCTCACCGGTCACACACGACACGACGCCCAGTTTTAACAGTATAACGACCTCGCCGTCCACGGGACGTCAACCGCTAATAAAGATAACGCCCGCACACTCATCTATATGGAACGCCTTTCAAACAACCCAATACGCAGTTAAAATTGATGATTGTGTGTTCCCTTTAATTCGTCATTTCAAAGCTATATATACCCAAATAAGAACTAATTCGTACTTACAGCGAAGTAATATCCTTCAGATTTTTTTTTTTATAATACAAGTACTAACAAGTTACCGCTCGTTCTAAACTTTACTTTCAACCGTTTAATAATCATGTTTGTGTTATTGGACTTGCTTTTTTCCATAATTTTGAAATAGATATCGTATTCAGCTATTCATCTACTGTAAATGGCAACAAAATTTTGTATTTTAGTATGTAAAATTAGGGAGGTGAGAGGTTGTCTCTAAGTGGAAGGGGGCAAGCAATGAAGGACAGCAGAAAGGAAGGGCAGAAGGGAGACTGGGGCTGAACGTTCCGTCTATGACGAGGTCATTAGAGACAAAAGACAATCTTTGACAAATATAAGAATTAAAAGCCAGTCTATTCTGCGCTCTTTATGCGGCGAGTCCTGGAATAACTTTCACTCAGTTGTGTCTTGTACGTCAAATCGCTACGATCACTTGGTTTCAAGACCCATTCAGTGCAATGCAATAACTCTAACAACTGGAAAACTATGGCTCCTAGCGATAATGTTGCCCAGTATAAAATTAGACTGCATAAAATTTCCAACAAAAAAGGTCCTATTCATTTTTTCTGGATATAAAATGTAGACTGGCAATGGCAAGGAAAGCGTTTCTGAAGAAGAAAAATTTGTTAACATCGAGTATAGATTTAACTGTCAGGAAGTCGTTTCTGAAAGTATTTGTATGGAGTGTAGCCATGCATGGAATTGAAACGTGGACGATAAATGGTTTAGACAAAAAAAGAATAGAAGCTTTCGAAATGTAGTGCTACAGAAGAATGCTGAAAGTTAGATGGGTAGATCACATAAATAATGAGGAGGTGTTGAATACAATTGGAGAGAAGAGAAATTTGTGGCACAACTTGACTACAAGGAGGGATCGGTTGGTAGGACATATTCTGAGGCATCAAGGGATCACCAATTTAGTACTGGAGGGCAGAGTGGAGGGAGACCAAGAGATGAATACACTAAACAGATTCAGAAGGATGTAGGTTGCAGTAGGTACTGGGAGATGAAGAATCTTGCACAGGATAGAGTAGCATGGAGAGCTGCATCAAACCAGTCTCTGGACTGAAGACCACAACAACAACAACAACAACAAGAACAACAAGAACAGATATTAAGTAACAGGGTGAATGGGAGTGTATGTGGGGCAGAGTGTGAGGGGAGGTAGGTCGCCGGATTGTGTTCATTTATTTCTCCTCCTTCATTGGTCTGCAAATTGAAGATGTATTAGGTGAGTTCAGACTCTTATCTACCCGACTACGTCACAATAAGCAACTACAGGATGTTTCACGAAGTTATAACACCCCTTCACAGCGCCTTATTCGTACTGGCGACACAGTGCACAGACATGCACGTGGGGTGTTTATTTCCCACAAAATGCGTTAACACTACATGGAATGCCGATATGAGTTATTAACAATACTAAAGTAAGTAACGCATACGGACATAATCTGCGTAAATCTCTGCACACTCTTCTACATTGCCAGGGGGGAAATTGATTCACAGTCATATTCTCCCTGAAAAGTTGACTTCCCCCACCACCAGTGCTATTCGATTTTCAGTTTACAGACTATAATTCCCCAGCATTAAGCGAAATTTTATGTAAATACGTTCCTGTAAACAATGGCTGAGATGTGTTTGATTTGTAAGTGTGATGTTGCCAGGGACCTATGTACTGTTGCAGGGAAAGGGAGCGGATTTGTAAATATGACACCTTTCTGCTGTCTATCGTTGACGGCACATTGGAAAGTCATTTAAATGTGTTGCAGTCACTTGGTGGTGAATTAGTAAATGATCAGAAAGTTATTGCACTTCTCTCGCCATTAATTGCGGTAATGGTACGTAGCATTTTTTTTTTTTCAGTTCAAGAATTGGTGGCACTCAGAGTTGGCTGCACTGCGTGGAGCCATTTACCACACATCCACAGTATATCCTCCAAGATGTATGTGAATATATCTGATGGAATGAGACTGACCATGTTCACGTCTAGAACAATAATCTGCTGTAATGCATTGTTTGACTTATGTTGAAGCATCTGAAGTTCTGTAACACCAAAGTAATCTACTTCTGTTGCAGAGGAGTGCAGTTTAAGCTTCTGGGTGTCTTGGAGTGTAAGGAGGGGTGAGGCTGGGGTGATGCTTTGGATACCCTCTGCTGTGAAAAGTATTCCGGACAGTGGTAGTGGAGAGAATGAAATCAACGATGTTGAATACATACTGACAGAACGTCACACTCACGACAGACTCATCAGTGTGGTAGACAGCTGACAGCTCCGCCTGTTGTGCTTTTTTCAACCGCAAATAAGTACTCATTCAATAAATTGAAAATAACTCTACTACATAACACGAGCTCGGCTAAGTTATCTTGTCTATTCACATATTCAGGAAATAGTGGGGAGGTGTAGTCTGTTAACTGAAAATCGAACAGCGCTCACAGTGGGGGAAGTTGCCTTTCCCGGAAGAACACTACAGCTGTCGTACAGGATAACTAAGAATCAGTTTCCCCTCTAGCAGTGTAGAACAGTGTGCAGAGATTTACGTAGGCTTTCTCCATATGCATTCTTGTGTTAGTATTCTTATTTTAACTCATAGTTGCATTCCATGTAGTGTTAACGTATTTTGTGGAAATACCATCCTCCGGGCATGTTGTTCACTGTGTTGCCGGTGGTTCGTAAGGCGCGCTGTAGAGGGTCAGTACAACTTTGTGAGACACCCCATAGCTGCTTCTTGTGAGGTACTGGGGTTGATGGAGTGGAGAATCTTCTGCTCGCTATTCATTTTGCAGACCTATGAAGGGGGGAAGTGCATGAACACAATCCAGCTACCTATCTATCCCACACATCGCTCCCCTTCCCCCCTGTTGCATCCCTGGAGCACAATGCATCCCTTAATACTGCTCTACTGCAAATAGACGTGGTACACGCATTTAATATTTGTTGTTATCCAACTACATTTGAAGAAAACCATTAATTTTACATCGTTAAAACCTTATTTTCACTAATATGAGATTTTTAAAAAATAGCCTGCAACACGCAAACTGTTACTCATTTAGAAAAAATTAATATAACTTCTTTTTGGAGGAAATTTAATGCAGTTTAATTACATACTGAGAAACATTTTCGCTAGAAGCTACTGTTTTCGAGTGATTCAAGACAACATATAAAAAATATGCTCACTCATCACCTGTCATGATTTTTAGTATGCTGTTTAGGCCCCTCCCTTCTAGCACCGTGCAGAAATTTGCGACTACACGCTTTTATCGCCTAATCGACCTTTTTTGGCCTTCGTTGACAAGATTCTTAATCTTGTCTCCTTGCTGATATCCCTTGAACCCTCCAGGTTGGTTATTTCTTCCCGTCCAGCTCTTTGTTGTCACTTTCCGCCACATCGGCACCTTCAACTCGATTCCTTTCCAATTTACTAAGAGTCCAACTTTCACTTCCAAAAAGCAGTGTATTCCATAGAAATGATTTTGGAAGGAATTTTGAACATCTATGTTAATATGTTTGCTGGTTAAAACGCTTTGCCAATGAAATCCTCTTCACTTCCATTAAGCATCTATTGTCCTCTGTGATTGTCTACAGAGGAGATAAAATTGTTTCACCTGATCAATTATGACCCCATCCATTTTTACATTGGCTTTAATTTCTACCATGGTAGTTGATATTCAGTGATTATGATAAAGTTAATTTGGGAAAGGCAATAACAAAATACAAGGGTCTTTCCAAAAGAATGTGACGCAGACTTCAATTGCGTCTGAGGCCTCAAACTTTCAACGTAACTAAAAAATAGGTGTTATGTTACTGGTATGCAGACGCGTTGTTTCTCGTAGTGCCGATAGAATAAGCATCGTAGGCGTAAGATTATTTCTTATTCTAATCAGTCGCAGGTGTCAGACTTCAGATGAGCTTAAAATTCACAACTCCAGTCAATGTATTATAATGAGTCCCAGTGACAGATATCATTTAGTCGACGTTGCCACTGTTTATTAAAAAGCAAAGGTTTAATAGTCTGGCGACTGGTAATATAAACGAAAAGAAGAGACGTCACGGTTTAACCTATCAACAGTGAGCGCCTTAGAAATGGCTCTGAGCACTATGGGACTCAACTGCTGTGGTCATAAGTCCCCTAGAACTTAGAACTACTTAAACCTAACTAACCTAAGGACATCACACACATCCATGCCCGAGGCAGGATTCGAACCTGCGACCGTAGCGGTCGCGCGGTTCCAGACTGTAGCGCCTTTAACCGCTCGGCCACTCTGGCCGGCGAGCTCCTTAGAGCAAAGGCACAAGCTCGAATACCGAAACACCGAGTAGGAATTTGACTTTTTTAAGAATCCATCCTGGCGTCTGCCTTAAGGAATTTAAGGAAATCAGAGAACACACAAAAACCTTGAGGAGCAGACGGGATCTGAACCCAAATCCTTCGGAATAGGCGTCCAGTGCCTCGCTCGGTCAATCGGTTGCGGACAACTTATATGTGTACGTAGAGACTCGTCACATGTTAATGTGCTTACCTCGCACTATCTATAGAAAGCAGATGAATTGCGGGTGAAACCATTGGGATAAGGAGCTGGATATGACAGTGTCATTGCCAGTGGCGTGGACGTCGGGCATTCTGTTTGGTTAAACTTAGAGCAGAGAAGCCTGTACTCTGGGATGCAAATGACAATAGCGTAGAATGTCGAGAAAGGCGCAAGGTAACTGTTCAACACACACTCTTTAAAATTTGGCTCCTAGCACACAATCGTTAATAGTTTAGTCCGTAACCCAAAGACAGTTACAGTTGGGATAGCAGCATATCTTGAGTGGACCGTGAACCATGGAGTGAGGTAACGTGGACAGAAGCACAAACATGTGTTCCCTGCTTCACATGACGTTTCAAAGTCTATCACTTAAGGTCAGCGTTTTACTACAGTAGTTTGAAGAGCATGATATAGAACGATACACGTTTGATTCACGATTTCGCCTGTTATCAACCTTATCAGTCATCATACATGAAAATGTAGGAAGGCTAAAATTTATCATCCCTTAGACGTTGAGGTCAACGCAGATTGTGCACCAATTCAGTTTAAAAAAATGTGGTGGCCGTCAAGTGCTGTTTTTTTTTAAAGCGCCATCTTCGTATTTGTCTGAAGCGCTTTAGGAAAACCACACAATACCTATGTCAGAAGCAAGAATACGAGTCTAGCGTCTTCGATTAACTCTGGTGCCTGAGCGACTGACACAATAGACCTTACAATTCTCTCTTCGTAGTTCAGACGAAATACGTGATTTGCACTCTGTTATCTGCCTCCCTCTAAGTATTTGACTTCTGAAGCCATGCTTCCATCAAATACATTTGTTTTGCGTTCCACATATGGTGTGAGGTGCTATTTGTGGGATAGTTATACTCGGCCAGCTGATCGGAATATTTTCAATAAGATTCCTGTGCACTACGATCAGAAAAAAACTGAGAAAGCAGCGTTGATCGAAAAGATATTCATGGCTCGATTACATGTCACCCCTGTCCCTTCACACGGACTTTACAGATCCTTGTACACTATTTCTTAGACAGTACAGCAAGTGGTGTTGCTTAAAACTCTACTATCCACCAACTGGCCTCATTTAGTTCTTCAAGAGACAATGCGTGTATACCCCACGCTGCGAACTATGATCGATGTTAATTACCAGTACGGAAATAATCATTTCTCTATATGTCACCCACATACCAGTTCTGTGTTCTCTGATTCTCAATTGCGTAAAATTTCATCTTGCTGCTGCTCTTTTCTTTCAGCAAACTATATGAGATCTAACAATGCAATGCAACATGAGATTTATGCTGCAACCTGAAGATCTAAGGCTTGCAACTGGTTATCACGAAATAAATCGTTATTCCAAAGAAATTATGACTGTTTACTGCATTTTGTCATCATCCTATGTTCAAGTAGCTAGGGAATTGCAAAGCAATAATGGCATAAAAAACCTATAGCTTAACCTTTAGTTGCGCCTTCTCTCTCTCGTGACGCATTAACTTCAACTAGGCAACGACGCGTGAGCTGGATATCAATCCACTATTTCACTGATCTGACAGTGAACTGCAATGCTGTGGAGGTGCTTTGACAATCAGTTACTGTCTACTGCATTTTAACATACATAGCTTTTAAACGAACATGAAAGCAGAATTGACAGTAAGCAAAACTGATTAACAATGTTTATAGCCGGAAGGAATACAGCATTTGTTGACTGGTTCCTAACAGCACTGTGAAATAAGTAATTAATGGACAATGGAACAGCGTAGACTTTGATGCCGGTGAGTCTCACACACACTGATTTAAAATACAACCACGCAACTGCTGCACTCTGTACAAATGAACGGGAAGTTAGCGTTAATGTTTCGTCGGGGTCGATGTCATTAGAGACTGAGAATTAGCTTAACTGAATAACGCTAGGCAGCAAATGAGACGCGGTCACTTTTACGCAACCATCCCGCCATCGGCCGCAGGAAATAAATCTGGATGGCCACTCCTCTACAATACAGATCCAGTGTCTTAATTATTAGGCCACTCGCTCGGCCACAACACCAATGCAGTGTCTTAGCTCTCGAACAATGGATTATGGCGTTAGTACTACCAAATTTAAGCTACTCCAGTGGTAAAAATTCCTTCAGTAAGAAAAACTGTGTTTACAACCTGCTATTACGAATGTATATTCTTTTTGCCGGTAGGTAAGTTGGAAAAATATATTTTTACCACTCTATCACGCACGGGCGACTGGAAAGCTGTACGTGGATATGACTGTTGACTAACTCTTCCTTTCCCAGCACACGGTAGCCCCAATGGTACTATAGGGCATCGTGCAGAAACTACTTTACGGCAAGCAGCATTCTACTCCAATCAAGCGCCTCGAATAATATTACGTATTTACGTAACTGAAAAAAAAACTTAAGGTTTGTCTCCCCGTGCTCAATGATATGGGGGAGTTTAGCGATTAGTGTGTTGTGTTCATGGCACGCAGCCGTCCCACCACTGTGTAGGCCGTCACTGAGGAGCCGTTACGGGTGAATGACTGTGCCGACCAACTAACGTGTGTGTTGCCCTTTAATTCGGTCACACTGAAGGCCAGCGACAAAATGGATGGCCCTATCGACCGATTGTTGAACGTGTTAGTCGCAACGCAATGGAGCTTTCAGGGGTAGTGTGTGGAACATCTTCACGCCAACAGATATGATTCAGAACGGCTATGTTGTACTATACAGACACACGCATTGTGTGAGCATCAATTACCGCCCGAGCAGCATTCTAACATAAGATGTAGGCACTGGGAAGCAACTGCTTCGGTAGTAATACTGCCACCTTGTCTCTCACAACTAACCATCACCGAGCATGAGGTGACGGGTAAATGTCAGAGAGGATAAGGGAATAGCGCTCTATTGTCTTTAATTTCAGCGGCTTCTGCGTATGTGGTCGTGTCCGCCTAGATTCTACGTTTTTGGTGTACGCCAGTGGTGCTCAACCCGTCGATCCCGATCGACAGATCGATCGCCATCACTATGGAAGTCGATATTTCAAAACCTTTGTCTGTTTCCATAAGCTGCTTTTGTAAAATAACAGTTTGTGGACAATGAGTGTTTCAAAGGGTATTTATAGGCAGTAAGTCTGTCAACTCTGTCTCCATCTATTTCGTCTGTATCTGCATTCCACCGCTTTTAGTGCTGTCGCCAAGCAACAATCATTCCTACTGTGTTGTGATGTTACTGGTCGCGAATTGTAACTTGGTGCTTTGTGAGTGGGGACTACGGCGAACGGGCAGATCACTCAGGGTTTTCCCGAGCGAAGTGGCGCAGTGGTTAGCACACTGGACTCGCATTCGGGAGGACGACGGTTCAATACCGCGTCCGGCCATCCTGATTTAGGTTTTCCGTGATTTCTATAAATCGCTCCAGGCAAATGCCGGAATGGTTCCTCTGAAAGGGCACGGCCGACTGCCTTCCCCGTCCTTCCCTAATCCGATGAGACCGATGACCTCGCTGTTTGGTCTCCTACCCCAAACAACCCCGGCCCCCGCTGTTTAGCACCCAGCAATCTCTCTCTCACTCAAGGTTTGCTGTGGAACTTGACCACTGGATAGCACAGTTTCAGAAATTAAATGTGAAACACTTTCCTTAAATACAGTCAGAACTGTCAGATCAACAGGCGTCACTGGATCAAGGAGCTGCAAAGACGTATATGGCAAACGTGACAACAACACTGAAGACAGAATTTGAAAACCGATTTTCAAATTTCAAGGCAATGGAACTTGCTCTAGCTTTCATAGCTCAATTTTTTCAGGAAATGGAGGTGGAAGATATTTCAAGTAAAATCAGTGCTCGTTTAGTGAGACCGAACTTGAAAAGGAAATAATTCGATTTCAAAATTACATTTCCTTAAAGTCAAAACACAATGAAGATAACTTTCGGAAATTATTGAGTGTATAAACCTACCAAAACATTGTAAAAGTAGCATCGAATGTTTTATCGTTTTTTGGATCAACTTATCTACGTGAAGCAGCGTTTTCACCGATGAACATACTGAAATCTAACTGTAAAAATAAAATGACTGATCCTCATCTTACACAATCTGAAAGGTCGCCTCTGACAAATTTTTCGCCAGATTATAATAAACCTGACGGTGATCGGTAAAGCCACGAATATGAAAAAAAAAAATTTCAACATTTATGAAGCCGTATATTTTTCCACATGCGTAATATCTTGAAAACTGAGCAGTAGGCTTAAAGCTTTTGATGGAGAGAAAATTACCTTTTATCTTTATTGTCTAATTTAAATGGTTAATTTTGGCTTCGGTCTTGTTTTGTGCTTAAGCCTTCACGAATTTTTTAAGTTAGTAGGTCTCTAAAAGTAGTCCTGCATGTAGAAGATCTCAGGGCTGAAAAGTTTGAGCATCCATGGTGCACATTATCATCCACAGGGCATTAGCCAGCGATACAAACATACATATATGTGTCTGTGAGGGTTGAGGGCAGCATCAGTTAACACGCGCAAACTCCTTTAGTGTTCGTGGAATGTGGCAAGGTAACTGGGCGCGAGAAAAGTGCTCGTTAGGTTCATCATCCTTTTAGTTCAGTGCTGTACGTATTCCTGCGAGAGGAGGTTTGAGTTGTTTCAGCAGGGCAATGCACGTCTTCTTACGGCTGCTGCCAGGCAAATTCCTCTTCGTGGCGTACAGCTGCCCTGGCCAGTAAGATCTCTCCGATGTTCTGGCCATCGAACAAGTATGTGACAGCCACTGACTCGTGGCCACGATTCATCGGAACCAGTGCTAAATTGAAAGAAAAGACGAAATAGGTTTCAGGCAATTTGTCCGCAGGATACCATTCGCCAGCTACACATTCGTCGGCATGCGTGAATAGAAGTCCGTATTTGGGCGCGAGACGTGGTGCACTGTAATGAAGTGATACCTCACATTGTGAAATGAATGTCTCCGTTATTTGCATGGGTCCCCCCCCCCCACACACACACACACGCGCGCGCGCGCGCTAAAACTTCACTAAACTAAAACGATCCTTGAATGTGTTGCAGTTTTTTCTGCTAGAGTACCGATATTGTCTATTTCTGTTGAAACGATTGTTTTGGGTCGAAAGAGCAGAGCAGATACAACAAAAATGTTTCAACAGCCTCGTTCGGATTAACAAATGCGCACGAAGCAGCGCTGTAGTTGTTTTGGGACGGCCAGGCGGACAGTGATAACTGTATCGCTGTGGCTGGGCGGTTGCCTTTTATCGGCCACACCGGAAGCGCCTCCGCTTGCGCAGTACGGGCTACCCACGCCTACTGCTCTTCAGCCCGACTGACGCGCCACCAACTTGAATTCACGCCCTGTTACTTCTATCCGACGCTACTACTCGTGAAAGTGATTAGAGGTGCTCGTTGTCTCTCCAAACACTTCCCATAACCAACTCAATGATGTAACTGCTTAAATAATGGCTCTGAGCACTATGGGACTTAACATCTGAGGTCATCAGTCCCCTAGAACTTAGAACTAATTAAACCTAACTAACCTACGGACATCACACGCATCCATGCCCGAGGCAGGATTCGAACCTGCGACCGTAGCGGTCGCGCGGTTCCTGAGCTTAGATAATGCTTGGGCTGTTTACGAAAATGGCGAATTGTTCTGAAATGGTATTTTTCATGTGGCTCAATTTATCACACCATTCAGTTGATCTAACCAAGACGTACAATACTGCTACCACACTACTGACTCAGCGTTGTTAAGTATATACACTGAGGTGACAGGATAGCGATTGCACATACACAGATGACGGTAGTATCGCGTACACATGGTATAAAACGCAGTGCATTGGCGGAGCTGTCATTTGTACTCAGGTAATTCATGTGAAAAGGTTTCCGACGTGATCATGGCCGCATGACGGTAATTAACAGACTTCGAAAGCGGAAAGACAGTAGAAGCTAGACGTATGGGACATTCCATTTCGGAAATCGTTAGGGAATTCAATATTCCGAGATCCACAATATCAAGTGTGTTACGAGGATATCACGAACAACGCAATGGCCGATAGCCTTCACTTAACGACCGAGAGCAGGGTCGTTTCCGTACAGGTGTCAGTGCTAACAGACAAGCAACACTGCGTGAAATACTCGCCTAATCAGTGTGGGACGTAAGACAAACGTAACCGTTAGGACAGAGCGGCGAATCTGGCGTTAATGGGCTATGGCAGCAGACGATCGAAGCGAGTGCTTTGATAACAGCACGACATTACCAGCAGCGCCTCTCCTGGACTCGTGAACATACTGGTTGGACTCTAGACGACTGGAAAACCGTGGCCTGGTCAGATAATACCGGATTTCAGTTGGTAAGAGCTGATGGTAGGGTTCGAGTGTGGCGGAAAGCCACGTAGCCATAGACCCAAGTTGTCAACAAGCCACTGTGCAAGCTGGTGATGGCTCCATAATGGTGTAGGCTGTCTTTACATGGAATGGACTGGATCCTCTGGTGCAGCTGAACCGATAATTGACTGGAAATGGTTATGTTCGGCTACTTGACGACCATTTGCAGCCATTCATGGGCTTCATATGCCAAAACAACGATGGAATTTTTATGGATGACGATGCGCCACGTCACCGGGCCACAACTGTTCGCAATAGGTTTGAAGAACACTGTGGACAATTCGAGCGAATGATTTGGCCACCCAGATTGCCCGACATGAATCCCATCGAACATTTATGCTACCAATATTAGGAGGGATCTCATGGAATTTGTAACCTCACTGTATTTCAACACTTTATCTATTTAGTAGCTGTCAAAGGTCTTATACGCACGTATCGTGAGGAAGGTCAAGAATTGCACTGAGCACTCTATATTTTTTTGCACCATAAATGGTACGTACAGGATACACAAATAGAAGTATATCCTTCACATAGAAGCATCACAAAACGCAAAAATGTATTTCATAAGTTCACAATGCTGATACCTATCTACCTCCCGCTGAGTATTCTACTAAGTGAGCAACCTGATACTTGCAGGACTCTACTGGTGGATCACTGAATGCCAAATGTGGCTGCCCGGATTCCGGCTCAGTTCCGAGACACAGTAGCAAATTGTCACACGTGACTCGCACATGGATAATCACATTCCTAAAATATTTATTGAAATTCTACAGTGATTCCGAATCTAGTAAATACGTCTTTAGATCTATAGATCTGGCACTTGCTCTACAGGTTTTGAAAAAATTCAAAGTGGTTTTTTTCCGATAGTCTACAGTTACTGCCGCGCTATTTCTTTGATCGGATATAATCAGTAGGTAGAAAACGCTAATCGTGCTGCTGAAGGCACTGTCAACAAAAGGACGGTATCTGCGTGTTTAACGTCCCGCGCACAATGCGGCCAGACACCTCAGCTATGCAAGACATTGGAAATGACGTGGCCATAATGTAGTTAACAGAACTATTCTGGCATTCTCTTGAAGTTGTTTTTTTTTTTTTTTTTTTTTTTTTAAATGGAAACCACGGGATGTCTAAAGTCGGGATGGACAACTAGAGACTGATACCAACTCAGTCAGAAAATTTGTAAATGATTTCACAGACATGGTATTTATGGATAATCATTTCCTAAGAGACGGAGAAACAACGCTCAAGCAATGGAAGCGCGCAATAACAGTACCAAAATGTTCGATATGACAGTGCATCCTCTGTTCGGCGTAATTAAGTAACTGTTCGAAAGGATTCCCTTTCCCATCACAGAATGTCCACAAAGAATTTTGTTTGTGAAACTACGATCAACCCATTTCTATGCTGCTGTAACACATTTCGAGGAAAGCGGACGAGACAAAAACCACTTTTACATGGCTGCAAAAACGTGGTAGCTAGTGAACATTCGAGACTCGAGTTGGAAATTACATCTATGGAAACATACAGAAAATATATGAAAAATTTGCGTGATTAATTCTGTGGATCTCTTTAAGTACGCCAGGTACTACGCAGACTATACAAGCACGTCCTGAATGAAGAACTGAAACTGGCAAAGGGAAGAGACCCTACAACACAAGACACTATATTAAAAACGACATTTGAATGAAAGAAACGACGGCTGTGGGGGGAGTGCGTCAATGGCCGCAGGATATATTTACTCACTCGTCCCAAAATAGACGATTCCTCACAGAAAAGAACAACCACTCAACTTCGGATTTGCCAGACGGCAATAGTACTGCAACATTGCCAATCGCGTAATCGTAAATAAATGTTACTCTCTGTTCTGGAAACAGAATTAAAATCTTAGTTTACCAGCTCAAACATGCAACATAGTGCTGTTGGGAGGACAGGTAAGGCTTGCATATTTCCAGGGGTGTCTGTGTTTATATGAAGCTAACCAGAAATGTGGTTATTATTTACGATAAATATGAAAATACGGTACTGAAATATATATCAAAATAGAACCAACCAGTATGTTCGTGAATACGATGCTCTGTCAGGCACTCTTGCCAACAAAGCTGCTCCACTCCTACACGGTACACATATCTACCAACCGAAGGGAAATCTACGCAATTACATTTTCGTAAAATATTTATCAGCATTATTAGTTTCTACGGGGCAAAAATTTTATTCGATTAAATTACTAGCCATGTCATGTCTGATGAAAAGTTTGTTTCTTCTTGTGAGAACAAACTGTGTTAATTCGACACATAAGTAAATGCGAATTTAGGGCCCTTTATGTACACATCACTTGAAGCTTTCGACAACTCTTTTCTTGGACGCACTTCCGATGTATCTGAAGCAGCATTTCAACTGAACACATTTTTCCGTGAAAGTATGCGAAAACTCTTCAAACACATGAGACAAAAGCGCTCAAACTGAAAATAAAAGCTCCAAATATACTGAGGGCAAACAAAATATGGTTAACTCTGTACTGCGATGTCGAAATTCGGGAAATCTAAGTTTTCGATGACGAGTGTTCTGTTTTCTACATTAATATCTATCATTGTAGAAAATATATCTATTTTACTCTGACGATTAATTCTGAAACAAGGTGGTGAGCCACATCAACAAGGATGTCTAGCTCTGCCTTAACACTAGACCGTTTGGTACACTGATTTAGGAAACTCCTCGATAAACCACAGCATAGATTACATGATACTCGGACAGATGGTATATACGAACGTTCTTCCTGCAATGTGTTAACTAATGCAATGGCACAGCCACCGCAAGTCACTGCCACATTCTAAAAGTAAAGTACACCTCGTTAGCGACAAGGTTCAGGATGTAGGAAGAAAAACGGTGGGTACTGGACACTAGTGTGAAAAGAAATTACTATCAATAACGGTATAAACCGTTTTGTACGAACGAAAGTTTGACAGAAGTTTTCGAATATCCCGGCGATCCAAACTGCTCAAAAGAAAATAATAATATACTACGCAGCATTGATCGCCCACGCAGGTAGTCCACATACACTGTGCGCTACCATGTAGACGAGAAATAAATAAAGATTAGGATTTGATGTCCTGTCAACGCAGCACATGCTCCGATAGGACACGGTTTAAGAATGAGATCGGTTATGTTCTTTTCAGAGGAGTCGTACCAGTATATGAGTAATCCGATTTAGGGAAATGTTAGAAAATCAAAATCTAGACAGCCCGACGGGGATTTCAATCCCGCTCTTCTCGAATGTTAAGTCTAATGTCTCAACCGCTGGGTCACCTCGCTCTGTGAGGATGCAAAGGAAGATATTATGCTTTATAATTGGTTTTGTTTTGAACGACTTAATTCGATGCATTTTAAAGTCTGGGAGCTCGTCGTTTGACATTACCTGTATACAAAGCTCTAACAGGTCGAGCAATGCTTAACCAACATAGAAAAACGCTGTTCGTCAAAAGTTTTAATAATATAGGACGCCATTACACTGCTGTCCTATTGCCTTGCGAATTTCTGACATCTATGAAGAGAAAATACTACATATTCCACACGTTACACAATGGTGGTATCAATTTACCAGGTAACTGCAATGGCAGCGCCTAATTCCGTACGGAACAGTAACACTTAATTAAAAGTGTTTTATCTACTTGGTTTAAGCACAACTCAAGCTAATGAGTATGCAGCAACTAATGAAAATTAGTGCCAGACCGGATCCGACACAGGATTTCGTACTTATCGCTAGGAGTCACCTTTAGGCTACCCGGGTTCAGGTCCAAGCCTGCCACTGTCACTGATGTTTCCACCTAAGATTTCTGAACACAACAATAAGTTCTACAACGGAGTTTGTAGTAACAGTACAGTACTACTGGGGGAACGAATTGGGGGACATATATATAATCCAATGAATTAGAGTCACTGAGATGAATGGATCGATCTGATCGATATCGAAATCATATCAGCGAAAACCGATCAGAAATGTCGAGCCTGGAATGTAATGAGTACCGCGTGAGTAATTAAACTTATTGGCAGGTGTAAATGTCAGTGACAATGACAGGGGCCATAAGGTCTGCTCAGATCGCTTAACAGTCAAGGTAGAAGCAGGAAACCCGGGCTCCCGTCTGGCACAAATTTACCTCCATAGCTTAGTGGTCAGAGCGTCCGACTGCCATGCGAATGACTCGGGTTCAACTCCCGGTACTGCAAGTGATTCTTTTTATTATTACTGGGCGGAAGAACGGGCGGGTGTGCACTCAGCCTCGGTAAGGCAACTGACGAGTTGCTCGGGTGACAGCTACCCGGCTGCAAGGTGTGGGAACCGCAACGGCTAGGGGAGCGCTGTGGTGACCCCCAAACGCCTCCAATATCGCATACAAATGATTTCGTTGGGTGTCACAGCGACCGTTCGGTACTGGATGGCCTGTTGGGACCAGTCTGCGGAGGTTTCCATTTTTTTCATATTCATTACAGTATTTCTCAACCGGTTTTCACTGCATCCGCTGCATCCCCAACGATTCATTCATTTCAACGGATCAAATTAAACTGTTATTACTCTAGCCGTTTAAAACTCTACAATTACGCAATGCCTTACGATGAGTAAGATGAGCTTCCACAACTCTAAATGCATCGTAATTTAGTAAATTATAAAAAACAGATGTTACTGCTAGCGGTTATGCGATTCAAAATATGTTTACAACATTTACAAACCCAGCTGGTTTGTTAACGGAGTGTAAAGTACTTTGTAACTGCCTATCACAGGCTGAACCTCATTATCTGTTAGCTAAGGGCGGAGACGGTAGCCGATTAACTTAGCGACATACTAGCCGTGGCAAGCTGTGAGCGCAGCTGGTCGCTGCTCGCGCTCCACTAAGTACTTTCTCGGCATTTCATCCGCGCCTTTGGCTGCCGTTCCGCTTTCATCTCTACCCAAGTTCCGCCTCCTGACACAGGTGAGGTCGCTCACGTTCTGTTTCTCCCGTACCGAAACATCATAAAGCTGCACTGCCTCACAGACAACGAACACGTCAAATCAGCTCTTTACTCCTAGCACTGATTTTAAGAGCGTAACTACAATGAATTGCACAGTCGACGAATTTACACCGTACAATGCGCAAGTTCTGATGTCAATCACATAATGAAACACGGTAAATCGAATTATTGGTGACATGAGTGACACGCTTCAGGAGAATTTGGAAAATAAATGCCAATGAATAGATCCTTAGCCTGCATCCGTTCCAAAAGAAATGTTTCAGCCACCAGCATCGCATTTGCTGAAATGAACCGGTGTCCGAATTTGAAAATGTGTTATTTGCGGTTAGACCTCAATCTTTCGCCTTGCGGCGTAAGTCAAACGTCACCTTCACACTACTGCCTCCAAACTCTTACTATCTTACTATAATAGACACAGCACAAAATTACTTCATGATCTGGAGACGAAACACCGATGTGAGGCAGTCATATCAACATACAAAGAAATTTGCAATCTGATTACTATACCTTTGTAACAGCTGCACTATTCAGTTTCTTTTTTTGACGTTGTACGGTTCATAAAATATAGTTTGACAGTCCGAAATATAGGCATCGTTCAAATGGACGAAAAACAAGAAAATAAAATACACAGACTCGGCGGCGCTTGTATTTATCATCATGAAAACCAGAAGTGAACGGTTTTGAACTGAAAACCACAAAAATAATACCAGTGGAGGGATGCCTGACAAAAACCACAAACTATGGAGTTATTTCCAAAGATCTCCATCAAAACTGACACCACTCACCCAATTATTTTCATATGTTTTTCTAAGAAACATGCACAATGCAGCCGCCCACTCGTAGAGTTTAGCAGATAAAATAGTTTGTTTCGGCAGTACGCGCTAATTACTTTCTTGTACGAAGGAGTAATAAACAGAAATGAGCGATGACAAAATTATTACATTGCGGTGTGTTCGAGGTTCGGCACTGCTCGAAATCAGCACTAAAAGATTATCGCATTATCGGAATACATTGGATGTTAAAAAAATATTCATCAGAAAATGAATATTAACACAAAGACGGACGGATGCAAAAATTTATTAACACTTCATAGCTGTTAACAGGCACTCTTCTATTAAAGTGCTCCTCCAATAAGAAACTATTTTGATTGAATGCGCGAGCAGGATTCTAAGACTGTGTGTATGTAAACCAATATTAATTTACTACCACTATCAAGCCGACTAAATGGGTCAAAAAAATGTTGAAATCTTAGTCAAAAATCGTTCCAGTCAAAAGAATTAAACATTCAACAACCGGTAAATGAAACATTGTGCCCGATACCAAAATGATTAATCGATTTATAATTTTACTCAATCCCTGCTTAAAAAAGTAAGCTTACTAAAAAACCTTGTGATACACAATGCGTGTTTCGGAAGTACACTGCACATATCGAGAGAGTCTCCCCTGCAATATTCCTAAAAAATTATAATTTGATAAAAGCTAGTGTTTATGGCACGATCACCTGTAACACATGTGATTACAAGTGGTGTTCCCGTTTGTAAGCAAGACGACTGGGACACAATAACTTCTACCTATGGGTGCCACTTCGTTTTTTTCTTTCCCTTCAGTGTCACTCTACAAAGCGACAAACTTTATCCACGAAACAACCCAAATGTATTATGCTGCATGCGCACAATATGCCGTAATAAAAGGAATCCAGCGTCTATTCAAACAATCTTCAGTCAGATGTCTTTACTGACCAACCACACCCACGCCACTGCAGATTTCGGACTTAAATGGTAAAAGTGATTACTTTTCTCGGTTGCAGAAGAGAAGCAGAAGCAATTACAACTGCGCTAAATCAAATAACTAAGGCCAAAGGAAAAGAAGCAATGTTTACCAGATGATTCCGGTGACAAAAAGGTGAACGACCACTTGTTTCACGTATCACGAGCCAAATCTAACAGACGGGCGAGATCACCTGTGCTGCAAGACACTTCTACGGAAACACTCGAAATCTTAAAACTGTATGCACACATTAAACGTATCCGGTCCACGAGATTACGACGTCCTCGAGCAATGGGGGTAAGAATAACAGGTTTGAGTCCCAACGGCTGACGTCGCCGTCTCACTCACAATAAACTCGTTTAACCGAGAAGTATTTTAAACTCCACCGCAGTAACGACGAAAGAAAACGCTGGTGCCGTGCCAAGGTCAGTTCGAGCCTCAGCTACCGACGCCAACATCGGTGGACAGGTTCTTTTCCTCTGGATGCCCCCTCCATTCCTTCCTTCGAGCAAACAGCATTCGTGGGCGATTGTAACTCTCTTCTCAATCATCCGCTCGTCTGCGTTTTACGTAGTTATCTTTTTCCTTTCACTGCACACACTCGTGCACACATAAACAGCCGTACACATGCGCGTCCCGTTAAAATGACAAACTGTGGCGATGCACGCATTAAAAAACAAACATCGGGGTCACTACGTACGTCTATTCAGCGAGGAGCTCGACGTCTCAGCGTCAGCGAGGAAGTCCGAGGAGGGATCGGCGGTGAAGTGCTTGAGGTGATCGCGCTTGGCGTTGCGCAGGTTGTCGGAAGCCTCCCAACCGGCAGCGGCGCCTGCGCGCTGGCCAGCACTGCACATGGCGCGCGGCGCGGCCGCCATGCTGCTGCAGACTGACTGCGCTCCCCACTCCAACCGTCACAGCAGATGCCACTATCCGGCGTTGCCGGTTGCTACACGAAAGCGGGTCACACCGTCGCCAGTACACATTTTTATGAGTCTGCCGCGTCACTGAGCCCCTCCCCCCGCGACGTCGTTGTTCTGACACCTCGGTAACACGCTTTCGAACATATTTGTCCAACTTTCGAAAACTCTACGATGAATTCAATAACCTCTCCCACCCTAAGCAGTCCACCGGGTTTTCCATGTCATGTGCAGAGTCGATCTCGGCGTAACGTAAACACTGTCCCGGACACTGACAATAGCAGTAGTCGACCAGAAGGTTGATTTGAACAACGAAGTGCTTCACTTGCGCTATCCAACTAGAGTAAAGAGATTACTGCAACAAACTTACTTAAAAAGGCAGCAAAAAAGTATCCGTTAAGCAACACATTTGTTGCAGAGACGGTTTCCTTAGATATCACAGAGTAGGGGTTTGGTCACAAATGTAACAAAAACAAATTATAATAAAATCTCTCTGTCGTTTCACACATCATTCCCGCACTACATACAATATTTTCCTCTTTTTTTCTTTTCTAGAAAACGGAACTCTCAAAGTTCTACGATAAAACTAACACCTTATCCTCTTTTGAACCCAACAGCTCACTCATTATAGAGGGTTGCGGACTCAATTTTTCATGTAAGCAAATGGGATGTTGCAGTACACAGAATGGAAACCAAGTTCCAACACTATGGTCTTGATGTCAGCTAACAATCCGTGTGGAGTGTTACATACTGAAGAGGTAGACGGTATTGAGGAACACTAGTTTCTTAGATAATTAAATAATTTCTTTGCAAAACAGCAGTGTAAACTAAGAACAAAACGAATGAGGTTGCGCTGTTTGTAACAGACTACCTTTGGATTCCAGATTATGGAAGCTTCAATATTCATCCTGCCACCCTGCTTTCGATTTTTTGTGATTTCTCTAACTTACTACACTTGTCCGTCCTCTTTTGGAGTACTGCTGCGCTATCTGGGATCAAAAATGGTTCAAATGGCTCTGAGCACTATAGGACTTAACTGCTGAGGTCATCAGTCCCCTAGAACTTAGAACTAATTAAACCTAACTAACCTAAGGACATCACACACATCCATGCCCGAGGCAGGATTCGAATCTGCGGTCGTGCGGTTCCAGACTATCTGGGATCCTTACCATATACGGTTAACGGAGTACATTGAGAAAGTTCAAAGAAGAGCAGTACGTTTTGTATTATCGCGAAATAGGGGAGAGAGTGTCACGGACATTATACAGGATTTGGAATGGACATCATTAAAAGAAAGGCGTTTTTCGTTGGGGCGGAATCTTCTCACGAAATTTCAGTGACCAAATTTCTCCCCCGAATGCGAAAATATTTTGTTGACGCCGACCTAGATAGAGATAAACGACAATAATAAAAGAAAGGGAAATCAAGAGCTCGCACAGAAAGGTATAGATGTTCGTTTTTTCGGCGCGCTGTTCGAGACTGGAATAAAAGAGAATTACTGTGAAGGTGGTTCGATGAACCCTCTGCCAGGCACTTAGGTGCGATTTGCGGAGTATCGATATAGATGTACGCGAATGCCGGTATGTTTCCTCCTATAAAAGCACAGATCACTACCGATCCCATCCTTGTGAAACTAGACCTGTAAACGTGCAAATGCCTTTATATATGAATTAAGTTTTTTTAACTCTAATATCATGTCGTGTCAACGTCATATCCACCATCTTAGTAAAAGTGACCTATGGCTACTTGAAACTACTAACGCTATTGGTATGTCACTACTTTCCTGCACTCGATAGCATTCTTAGCAATTTGAGACGATTGTGCTTGCTGGTCGACAACATTTGCGCAAGTGTCAACGAAAGTCGAAAAAGTAGTAAGTTCACAGACCAGATTGTACAATGCAGAATGCAGTATTACGTCGGCGACGCCTGGGATTCATATAATTTATTCCTTTAACAAAGGAAAAAATAAGGAAAGCGGGGATCACTCTGAGGTTGTGTGTTAATTATGATAAAATAACTTGTGTAAAACACGTTATATGGCATAAAAAAGCAGAACTTAGTCCGCCCCCGGTAGCTCAGTGGTCAGCGCGACAGACTGTCTAGCCCGCATCTCGTGGTCGTGCGGTAGCGTTCTCGCTTCCCACGCCCGGGTTCCCGGGTTCGATTCCCGGCGGGGTCAGGGATTTTCTCTGTCTCGTGATGGCTGGGTGTTGTGTGCTGTCCTTAGGTTAGTTAGGTTTAGGTAGTTCTAAGTTCTAGGGGACTTATGACCACAGCAGTTGAGTCCCATAGTGCTCAGAGCCATCTGAACCATCATCTGAACAGACTGTCTACCCTAAGGGTCCGGGTTCGATTCCCGGCTGGGTCGGAGATTTTCTCCGCTCAGGGATTGGGTGTTGTGTTGTTCTAATCATCATCACTTCATCCCCATCGACGCGCAAGTCGCCGAAGTGGCGTCAAATCGAAAGACTTGCACCAGACGAGCGGTCTACCCGACGGGAGGCCCTCGTCAAACGACATTTCATTTCAGCAGAACTTAGTAGATGACCTTGAATTTATATTCGAAATTAAAACACATTTTAACTGTACGAAATGAATTTGTTAGGTCAATATTCACGTAACGTCAACACGCACTGTGAGTACCGTAGGAATCAAAGCCATAATGTCATTAAAAATTGCGTGAACTAGCTCAATAGGAAGCAAATCTTGTTCTCCTTGCAAAGTCGCTCTTCGCACAGAAATGATATGGAGAAGGACTTTACATTAATGCACCTCCCAGAGCAATGCATTTTTATGGGACTTTTCTCGCTAAAAATTATTGCCTTCAGTATCCACAGACAGAGGAAAGTATAGTAAAAACCGAAAATTCTTTCCACTACTGTAACTGTAAAAGCACATTTTTAAAAATTGCACCTTTTTTGCTGAAAATAAAAGAGAAGAGAAGAAAAATGCAATTGTAGATGGACGTGGCTGGCTAATCGCATATAAATGTATGGATGAGGTAGTCACTCTGTGATACACACAAAAAGCCTTCTGAAAGCTAACCCCGGAGTTCAGACAATGTCCAGAATTTTAGGTTTTACAAGTATCGTCTAATTACTAACTAACACGGAGGGCAAATCATGACTTAAGTTTACAGTTACCTGCTAAACAGAATATAAAGCTTACCTCTAATGTGGCATACTGAAATCTGTACATTACAACTACGGGGTCTTTCTGGATGGAGATGAATACAACTACATCCCACCTCTGTTACTATAAGGAGGAACGAAACAATGGGGATTGTTTCTTTCAATGCCTGGAGTTTGCTATCCCTCACTTCCTGCCGCGCGGCTCCATTGTTAACAGAGGCAGGCTTTTTGCACTAATCCTAAGAGCCTCATTGTTCGCAAATGGTTATTCAGTCGCTCCATGGTTGGACGAGCAACAGCGTGGTTCACATGCTCCTATAGTTCCAAGTGTATTTTGTAAACTCGTACCATTGCGAGCTGTCGTCAGATGTGAAATGGCTGGTCAAAGGCTGGAAATAGAGCTGGTCGTACATCTAGTCTGTTCCCATAAAACATATAAACTTTGATCAACAGACACCTTTAAGTGGTAACCTCTCACGTGGGATCCTTCGCAAACAATTATCTAATCTTTTTGCGTAGTCCTTGAAACAAACACTGAAGGAAACATGCAGCTCCTGAGACAGGAGCGTGGAAGTCTAACAAGAGGACCGCACGAACTTCCACCAGCCACCAATTTGATTCATATTGACAGGATGTGTAGGAAACTACTAGGACTTCACCATGTCTAAACAGGAAGACGAATCTCTCGACCGCTTTCGAAAAAGTAAAGTTCGAAAATTTTAGGCGCCCCAATACGCCAGGGATGATGATGACGTTTGGTTTGTGGGGCGCTCAACTGCGCGGTCATCAGCGCCCGTACATATTCTCACTCTGTACACAGGCCAATCTAGCCACTTCCATGAACGCTGATGGAATGATGAGGACAATACAAACACCCAGTCCCCGGGCAGGGAAAATCCTCGACCCGGCCGCAAGTGAACTCTGCACACGTGCGGAGCTCTTACGTGCGTGTTTTGTCACCCAAGTACGCACTACACCCACTGCCACGCCATACTGTCTGAGGGGGAAAGAGGTGGGGGGCAGGGGAACTGGCAAGCGCCGCAATTTTCAGTATTATTTTATTATTTTTGTCGCGCTGAAAACGTAATAAAAATTTATATCTGGTACCAACTGTCTGTATACTGACACATGCAGACAATTTCACACATTTTCGACACTACGGCTGCCACGTCATAGTCGAGTATTTAGTTTCACAATTAAAAAACTTTATGAACATATAACGATTGAAACCTTGAATCATGTTTGGAACCTCACTATGCAAACATGGAAACTCTTCCCGAAGAAAACAATATAGAACCACTGACAGTTTTAACGTAAAAGAATTTGTCTTTTAAAAGAGACTTGGAAAGCATAACAATCAGTTCCATCTGCATAGACACTAATGTGCAGAAATAAGTTGTTGTTCATCTTGGAACATCTTACTGTGGGTGGTGTCAAGTGCACTTAAAGTGAGAGGTCTGTAACCCGTTCTCAATGTTTCTAATTTTCGTTCCCACTTTCCTTTTTCCTTCAGTAATTCAACAGTTTGTGGGTCTTACGTCGAAAAGTCGTTCCTGACATGACTCTTGACCAAAGCATCCTGCAGTTGTATGTAACGTCTCCATACTCTTCATTCAATTCGATCAAAAACTGTTATAACTGATGACATAATAATGCGAGTGACTTCACAAATTTTCTATTCATACCATCAATTTGACCACCAGCTCCATGGTAGCAAACGTAGCAGAAAGCGCATCTTGATGTAGAAAACAATGAATACCGTACAAATAGACTGTCGATCTTCCTAAGTTTCCGCTCTTTAATTGTCAACTAAATGTTCAATTTCTTTCTACATGGTATTGTAATATCGTCCCATAGTAAATGTACGGTATCTGTCGATTATACGACTGCATTATAGACATGAGAATTACCTCTCTTTCTGTTCTATGATACCTATTAATTTTTAATGAATTGCGACGACAGGTCGCTAGCTGCCTCTTTTTGTGCAAACAGCCACTGGACCTGTGAAATTACTTTATACCACGAACAAACAGCGAAGGATAAACAGCGCTGATACCACGATTCTTGCGAACCTAAAAAAGTTGTTCTGATCTGAAGGTGCCGCAACAAATGCCGGAGGTTGCCCCTCAGTCTGCAAGATCAGGGCGGTCGCAGAGGGTGGGCTTACTGGTAGTTGGGAGCTCCAACGTCAGGCGTGTAATGGGGCCCCTTAGGGATATGGCAGCAAGAGAGGGGAAGAAAACCAGTGCACTCCGTGTGTATACCGGGGGGAGTCATTCAAGATGTGGAAAGGGTCCTTCCGGATGCCATGAAGTGTACAGGGTGCACCCATCTGCAGGTGGTCGCTCATGTCGGCACCAATGATGTGTGTCGCTAAGGATCGGAGGAAATCCTCTCTGGCTTCCGGCGGCTATCTGATTTGGTGAAGATTACCAGTCTCGCTAGCGGGATGAAAGCAGAGCTCACCATCTGCAGCATCGTCGACAGGACTGACTGTGGACCTCTGGTACAGAGCCGAGTGGAGGGTCTGAATCAGAGGCTGAGACGGTTCTGCGACCGTGTGGGCTACAGATTCCTCGTCTTGCGCCACAGGATGGTGGGGTTTCGGGTTCCGCTGGATAGGCCAGGAGTCCACTACACGCAGCAAGCGGCTACACGGGTAGCAGGGGTTGTGTGGCGTGGACTGGGCGGTTTTTTAGGTTAGATGGCCTCGGACAAGTACAGAAAGGGCAACAGCCTCAAAGGGTGCGGGGCAAAGTCAGGACATGCGGGGACCAAGCAGCAATCGGTATTGTAATTGTAAACTTTCGAAGCTGCATTGGTAAAGTACCAGAACTTCAAGCGCTGATAGAAAGCACCGAAGCTGAAATCTTTATAGGTACAGAAAGCTGGCTGAAGCCAGAGATAAATTCTGCCGAAATTTTTACAAAGGCACAGACGGTGTTTAGAAAGGATAGAATGCATGCAACCGGTGGTGGCGTGTTTGTCGCTGTTAGTAGTAGTTTATCCTGTAGTGAGGTAGAAGTGGATAGTTCCTGTGAATTATTATGGGTGGAGGTTACACACAACAACCGAACTAGGTTAATAGTTGGCTCCTTTTACCGACCTCCCGACTCAGCAGCATTAGTGGCCGAACAACTGAGAGAAAATTTGGAATACATTTCACATAAATTTTCTCAGCATGTTATAGTCTTAGGTGGAGATTTCAATTTACCAGATATAGACTGGGACACTCAGATGTTTAGGACGGGTGGTAGGGACAGAGCATCGAGTGACATTATACTGAGTGCACTACCCGAAAATTACCTCGAGCAATTAAACAGAGAACCGACTCGTGGAGATAACATCTTGGACCTACTGATAACAAACAGACCCGAACTTTTCGACTCTGTAAGTGTAGAACAGGGAATCAGTGATCATAAGGCCGTTGCAGCATCCCTGAATATGGAAGTTAATAGGAATATAAAAAAGGCAGGAAGGTTTGTCTGTTTAGCAAGACTAATAGAAGGCAGATTTACTACCTAACAGATCAAAACAGATCAATCGTAAAATGCGTTTTAGACAGGTACGTGCCGAGTAAAACTGTGAGGGACGGGAAAAACCCACCGTGGTACAACAACAAAGTTAGGAAACTACTGTGAAAGCAAAGAGAGCTTCACTCCAAGTTTAAACGCAGCCAAAACCTCTCAGACAAACAGAAGCTAAACGATGTCAAAGTTAGCGTAAGGAGGGCTATGCGTGAAGCGTTCAGTGAATACAAGAGTAAAATTCTATGTACCGACATGACAGAAAATCCTAGGAAGTTCTGGTCTTACGTTAAATCAGTAAGTGGCTCGAAACAGCATATCCAGACACTCCGGGATGATGATGGCATTGAAACAGAGGATGACACGCGTAAAGCTGAAATACTAAACACCTTTCTCCAAAGCTGTTTCACAGAGGAAGACCGCACTGCAGTTCCTTCTCTAAATCCTCACACAAACGAAAAAATGACTGACATCGAAATAAGTGTCCAAGCAATAGAAAGGCAACTGGAACCACTCAACAGAGGAAAGTCCACTGGACCTGACGGGATACCAATTCGATTCTACACAGAGTACGCAAAAGAACTTGCCCCCTTCTAACAGCCGTGTACCGCAAGTCTCTAGAGGAATGGAAGGTTCCAAATGATTGGAAAAGAGCATAGGTAGTCCCAGTCTTCAAGAAGAGTCGTCGAGCAGATGCGCAAAACTATAGACCTATATCTCTGACGTCGATCTGTTGTAGAATTTTAGAACATGTTTTTTGCTCGAGTATCATGTCGTTTTTGGAAACCCAGAATCTACTCTGTATGAATCAACATGGATTCCGGAAACAGCGATCGTGAGAGACCCAACTCGCTTTATTTGTTCATGAGACCCAGAAAATATTAGATACAGGCTCCCAGGTAGATGCTATTTTCCTTGACTTCCTGAAGACATTCGATACAGTTCCGCACTGTCGCCTGATGAACAAAGGAAGAGCCTACGGAATATCAGACCAGCTGTGTGGCTGGATTGAAGAGTTTTTAGCAAACAGAACACAGCATGTTGTTATCAATAGAGAGACGTCTACAGACGTTAAGGTAACCTCTGGCGTACCACAGGGGAGTGTTATGGGACCATTGCTTTTCACAATATATATATATATATATATATATATATATATATATATATATATATATATATATATATATATATATATATATATAACCTAGTAGATAGTGTCGGAAGTTCCATGCGGCTTTTCGCGGATGATGCTGCAGTATACAGAGAAGTTGCAGCATTAGAAAATTGTAGCGAAATGCAGGAAGATATGCAGCGGATAGGCACTTGGTGCAGGGAGTGGCAACTGACCCTTAACATAGACAAATGTAATGTATTGCGAATACATAGAAAGAAGGATCCTTTATTGTATGATTATATGATAGCGGAACAAACACTGGTAGCAGTTACTTCTGTAAAATATCTGGGAGTATGCGTGCGGAACGATTTGAAGTGGAATGATCACATAAAATTAATTGTTGGTAAGGCGGGTACCAGGTTGAGATTCACTGGGAGAGTCCTTAGAAAATGTAGTCCATCAACAAAGGAGGTGGCTTACAAAACACTCGTTCGACCTATACTTGAGTATTTCTCATCAGTGTGGGATCCGTACCAGATCGGCTTGACGGAGGAGATAGAGAAGATCCAAAGAAGAGCGGCGCGTTTCGTCACAGGGTTATTTGGTAACCGTGATACCGTTACGGAGATGTTTAGCAAACTCAAGTGGCAGACTCTGCAAGAGAGGCGCTCTGCATCGCGGTGTAGCTTGCTCGCCAGGTTTCGAGAGGGTGCGTTTCTGGATGAGGTATCGAATATATTGCTTCCCCCTACTTATACCTCCCGAGCAGATCACGAATGTAAAATTAGAGAGATTCGAGCGCGCACGGAGGCTTTCAGGCAGTCGTTCTTCCCGCGAACCATACGCGACTGGAACAGAAAAGGGAGGTAATGACAGTGGCACGTAAAGTGCCCTCCGCCACACACCGTTGGGTGGCTTGCGCAGTATAAATGTAGATGTAGAAGAAATAGCGTCGCATAGCACTGTTGAATAAATTGTCGCGCTGTACTAAGCAGTTCCGAGTTGTGCCGTGAGCAGTCGCTCTCTGGATCGCACGTGCGCAGCACATTGTGCACGCCGTGGCCGACGTTGATGTACCCTTTGTACGGCCGCCAGCATCCAAAGCGTCCGCAGCAAGTATGTGCTTAGTTTCATATGCGTTATGTCCCTCGATCAGATCTCACTATCTGTACTTTTTTTCGTTCCCACGTAATTCTAACAACAGATTTATTATGACTGTGTAAACTATCAATATTTAATTATTAATTTATTATTTTCATAATATTTATCCTAGAAAAGGGAGGAAAATTTTTTGTCGTAACGAGATTGGAAATTAAAAAATGATATATGAGAACTTTCAATTAAATCAGTATAGTGAACTTATTTACAGTACTGTATCAACATTTGTGAGAAGTATATGGAACCTATGGAACACTGCATGAATCAGGACGATACCGTCTGTAGAAACATGGTAAACAATGATTACTGTGACAAACAGCACATATAATGAACGCCGAATTTTTGCATGTGCATAGTTTTCAAAATGTGTATGTTGCAAAACTAACAAGATTTACATTCATAAATGCTTTTCGGTGGTCATCAAGATTCCACGGCATACCACGCATACCGTAGCACATCACCGAAGATTGATGCAGAAAACTAATGGTGTATGACTGAATTTTTATGTAATCTTCTCTATAAGCTCCCTCTCTAATCTGTTCAGTGATGTAAGTGCAACTCTGTAGTCGTTTTATGAATTTCTTCACCTGCCCGTAAAAAATAAACATCGCAAGGCTGCACCAGCAGAGTACATTTTTGATGGAATTATTCTAATACTGCTTACTGCACGTTGGCAGATACCTCCCCATTCTGAAATGTTTTGCCGTACGAACCCAGATTGGTTTGCTCTCCCCATGAATCGAGGAGCAAAAGAAATAGTTGTTCTCTCACGTATGGATATCGTAAAAATGGGCTCATGGTGAATGTATATCAAGGAATACGGTTGTAATAGTCAATTGCTTCCAAAATTTTAGAGAAAAATCAGATTTTTCAGGGTAAAGATTACGAAAGTAATAAATGATTCATTAGATATTGCTGACCTGCACTGTCGTAATAAATTTGTTATTAGGTCTGCGTGGGAATGAGCAGAAAAAAGCAGCAACGAAAAGTCGATCCAGAGGCCTCGCGCTTATGAAACTAAGCGTTTACTCGCTTGGTTCGGGACTCCTTGATTAATGATGGTTCAAATGGCTCTAAGCACTATGGGACTTAACATCTGAGGTCATCAGTCCCCTAGACTTAGAACTACGTAACTAACCTAAGGAAATCACACAAACCCATGCCCGAGGCAGGATTCGAACCTGCGACCGTAGCAGCAGTGCGGTTCCGGTCTGAAGCGCCTAGAACCGCTCGGCCACAATGGGGCCGGCGCCTTGATTACTAGCAACCGGAGTATACAAGCGCGCATCAAGTTTTCAAACCCGAATTTCTTGAAAAAGTTTGGGAGTTACGTCTTCCCGTTTATATATGTTGAAGTTCTAGCCATGCCCTACACGCCCTGTCAATATGATCGTGCGACCCCTTTGTACGTTAAACATCTCAGATAGCCGGCCGGAGAGGCCAAGCGGTTCTAGGCGCTACAGTCTGGAACCGCGAGACCGCTACGGTCGCAGGTTCGAATCCTGCCTCGGGCATGGATGTGTGTGATGTCCTTAGGTTAGTTAGGTTTAAGTAGTTCTAAGTTCTAGGGGACTGATGACCACAGCAGTTAAGTCCCATAGTGCTCAGAGCCATTTGAACCATCTCAGATACAAAGCTACTTTAAATGAAAAGTACTATTCTTTTAGTTTCTTGATATGGACAGCGCTTTTTATGTCTAATTTTTACTGGAAAATAAACAAAGTGTTAGAGAAATTACAACTGACAGCATAAAATACGGTCCACCAGTATTTACTTTAATTGCTGTGCAAGATCATGTGAGAAGTTTGGAAAAATTGCCACCCGGGCTGGATGGAACATTCTTTGTAGCAGCATTCAAACTACAGCCTCTTACTGTTGTCTCCCGGTATGGATTTTGCTCCTTCTTGTATAAGGGCTTATGCTGCTACTATGTGTCAGTGTCGCTTGCCTATACGAGAAAGGATCGCAACGGCATTCGAGTATTAGTGATTTTGGAATCATAAATTTTCAATACAAATGCGGCGCGTTATGTCGGTGAGACTAGGGCTCACGTCTTATAAAATATCTCGACGCTGTTAATACAGTTATCTCGCACCGGTTAGAAAGTCACATATGTGCGCTATAGCATCGTCAGGTGTAAGCTGCGGAGAGTAACTAATGAGAATCTCAAATGAATTAGAATCTTCACGGTAAATGCCATGTTTGAAATTTTGAATTAGAATCACTGAAATGAAATGTGTGTATGATGGGAATGAAATCCATAAAGATGCAGGGCAGAAATTGGCAGCTAATAGCCATCAGAAGTGCTAAAATCTAAATGTGATGAACATGTGGGGATAAATGCAAATCTGTACCATGCCTTGGAGACGTGTTTAGATAATGTAATCATTAAGACAAATGCTAGTGAACAGGATGAAAGCCGTATTCGAGCCCCGGTCTGGCACACATTTTCATTTGTCTCGACATTTTTAGTTAGTTATTTCCATGCTCCAAAGTTCATCTGAACGGTTCTTTTATCGAAATAATATGCAATGAGTCATTTCACAGGATACGTATACACTGTTAGTATTAACATTAATGAACACATTTTTCGTACCATTTAAAAACAAGTTTGGTGTCTTCCATTTTACAAGTACCAGTTTCTAAATAGAAATTCGTCCACAGAATAGAAGGAATTGTCCAGGAGAAATGACTTTGAGTTATATTTTAAATGTGATTGGCTACTTGGCAGAAGTTTCATGTTCTTGGGCAAATGATCAAATATTTCTGATGCCGCACACTGAACTCCTTTCTGAGCCACAGCTTTAATAATGAGTAATAATAGCGATTTCTTCTTCTTCTTCTTCTTCTTCTTCTTCTTCTAGTGTTGTAGGTATGTACATGACTTCTTTTTAAACTGTGATGGATTATTTATGACGAATTTTACTAGCGAATATAAAGGAGCCTCGTAAGACGTAACACCCCTTTTATTTCGTGAACAGTTACACATATCGAAACTCGGTTTTCGGCAATGTGAGAACTTCGAGGGGCACGTATTTTTGTTTGGTTAATGTTTTTAGCGCTGGTATCAAGGGAGATATTGAATTAAGTACTCTTTTTTTTAATGAAACCGTGTACTTTTTATAACTGCATTCGATAGCTCTTGAGATGACAGTTACAGTGATATAGCGTTTGTTAATGTTGCTGTTGAAACCAATCATAAAAAGAATTCGATAAATGTCCTACAATGTGAAAGCACAGTGACCGGAATCGGCATTAGCGGTGCAAACACCGCCAAGTCGAGCTCTCGTGTTACGCTGTGTCGGAATATCAACACATTTGCCTGTTTACTTGTCTGTACTGCTGGTCGCTCATTTCTGCTACAACATTCGTTGCGAGCAGACATGTATACCAATGAGGAGAGGTTGGATATACTACCTTATATGCTGAAAGTAAAAGAAATGCCGTAGAAACAGTACAACGACGTAGGGCTGTCTATCCGGATCGCCAGCGTCCGACGCGCCAGGCAATTGCACGAATTATTAACACGCTAGTGCGGACAGTCGCTTGAACGTCAAAAAGAGGAGAAGAAAGGAGACTGCAACTGACAGAGGACATGAAGAAGCTGTTCTGGCTACGACGCTAATTAACCCGCACAGTGCTACGAGACATACAGCCAAGGAATGTGGTATCAGGCAGACAAGTATCAATCGCATCCTGCATCGACAGAATTTCCATCCCTATCATGTCACTACATAAGATACTCGAAAACCGTGATTTCGAACGTCGTTAAGAATTCTGACGGTCAGCCCTTCAGCAACTGAGAGACGACCCTACGTTTTTCCGGCGAGTGCTTTTTCCCACTGAAGCAACGTCTATTTACCACGCTAATGTAAATTTGCATTATATGCACTACTGGGCAACCGAAAATCCACACTAGCTTCGTCAGGTGCAACATCAACGTACCTGGAGCGTAAACGTATGGCGTGGCATAATAGGAAATTCCACTGTGGGACCTTACTTCATTATAGGCGTTCTAAATGGGCATTCGTACGCACACTCTGCCGGGTCTTCTAGAAGAGGTACTACTGGATATTCGACAGTGGCTGCAACACGAAGGTTGTCCAGCTCACTCGTCCCGTGTTGCAACGCAAATACTGAATGAGAATTTTCCTGGACGTTGGAGGGGACGAAATTCTGTTGTCAAATGGCCTGTAAGGTCCCCCGATTTGACTCTTGATTTCTTTCTTTGGGGAGCACTCAAAAACACAGTCTATGACGACGCCGCAACTACGCCACACGATATGTGTCGTCGAACCGCCAGTGCATGCTCTACCATATCATCCATCCACTTCGAACGGCGATTGCAACTGTGCCTTACAGTCCAACGTCAACAGACTGAACACATGCATAAATAAAGGATAAAGTTATTATAGTTTTTATTATTCGGCACTGGGGTCCGAACCGCACAATAACCCTGGGTTCGGTGTGGGGCGTCGGTGGGGTGAGTGGACTGCTGTAGCCTGTTGTATGGCTGTGTACCAATGAGGGCTACGGCGGGGACGAAGCCTCTCCGTTGTTTCTAGGTCCCCAGTTCAATACATACATACACCTCTACATACATACATGCTTCCTCAGTTCAAGCTATCATTAATATGTACGCCCAAACATTCGGGGCATTCTACACTATTTACTGACTCCTGTTCATATGCTCCATCATGATAATTTTTTGTACAGAATTGAATAGTGTGTGTTTTTTCAAAATTTAGGTAGAGTCCATGTTCAAAAAACCACTCAATCATTCTTTGAAAAACATCATTAACAATCTCTTGTGTTGCTTTCACTCTAATAGGATTTACTATAAGTTAGTGCAAAGATCTCACATATTTCAAATCATCATCATCAACGACGAAAGAAAAAATACACAACAGCGGTGCTGATAAACCGACGGACACAAAAGTCTGTTATCGTTTAAAAATGCACTAAGTCATGGAATAATGTAGGTCGAGGGTAAAACTTGACACTCATGCCTTAGATGACATGGGATTTTACTGAAACAAAAAAACGAGTGCATAAAACGGCCAACAGATGGTGCTGGACAGCAACGTGTCACTGACGCTGCACACACTCACATCAGCAGAATTTGAGCTACTGAAAGTTCTAGATCTGTCGTAGAAACTCCACTGCATCACGAGAAAGTTACGGTGTGGTGTGGATTTACCACATCAGTCGTGATCACATACTTTTTCTTCGAGGAAATGTGCGGTGCAGCTTTTCAAACTGTCGGCGTAACGTGTGCGAGGTACGCTGATATGTTACAGAATCGTATCATCCGTAGCCTGGCTGACAAACATCTGCCAGAAGGTACGACATTTATGCAGGATGGCGCTCTACCCCTCACTGCTACAGGTTTGAAAAATATCTTGCGCACATTGTTTATCGAGGATCGCGTGCTGCGCCGCCACTTCCGTCATGCTTAACCTCTCAGGTTCTCAGACCTAACTGCGCGTGATTGTTGGTCGTAGGGTTACCAGACGCCACAAGTCTACCGCGATTGTCCGATCTCACCAGTGGTGGTAAAAGACAGCATCCGGCGGCAATCTTTCATCATACCTACTGACATGCTGTACAGTGCTGTTGACAATATTGTGTCTCGACTACAGGTATTGCTGATGAATGACGGCCGACATGTTGAGCATTTGTTATAAAGAATATCGTCTTTGCTAAAAATCAATTGTTACGCTAATTATTGGTTTTGTATCATATGAAGCGCCATCTCTTGGTCATTTCGCGGACTTTTTTTCGATTTAATTAAAACCCCGTCACACATCAAGAATATGCGTCAATTTTTACCTCTCTACCTACATTATTCCGTGAAGTATTCAGTTTTCAAACGTTAATGGACTTTTGGGCCTCCCTGGACGCAATGGGGCCACATATTTCCCGAAACTTCAATGAATGGGCAGTGTGTGACATCAGCATGCATATTAGAGGGTATGCAATTGCAAGCATAACGCACCAACATCATATTTTCTATCCGAATGAGTACACAAAGAGACTCCAAATAGTTCGCCAGGGATGGTTATAGAGGTCAATCGGGTTAGTGACTTTCCTGGAAAATTTCACGTTCACACATGCCTAGGTTCACTTTATGTATTTTATTGTAACTCAAAACATCCAGATAATCCTACACCCAATCAGCAGCCTAGCTAACAGGGATCACTGATTTCCAAAGCCTACTTTATGAATCAGTCATCAGACTTGTTTGTCAGCTGTTACAGAGGGCTGCCATTGCAGCTTGGGTACAGTGTCCAACGACTGGAACTCACAGAGCCCTAGTACCCAAAAGCCACTGACCACAGGAGTGAATTTTCGTCGTCGCGTGGCGTAGTGCAAACAATGCTGTCATTGCTCTGTGGAGCAGTGAGAGACCATTTTATGACGTGATGGGTGACAAGACACTATTTGGCACTCAGATAGGTGCGTGTAAGCCTAGTGCATGCCTGTTGATTACTATTTAGCTGAATCTGTTTTGGTGAGAGCGCAATTCGATGGTGATATGACAGTTTGAGATTTTCCCAGTTAATTTTGATGGACGAAGAAATACACGCCTAAGTTCATGTTCAAAATGGCTCTGAGCACTATGGGACTTAACTTCTGAGGTCTTAAGTCCCCTAGAACTTAGAACTACTTAAGCCTAACCAACCTAAGGACATCACACACACCCATGCCCGAGGCAGGATTCGAACCTGCGACCGTAGCGGTCCCGCGGTTCCAGACTGTAGCGCCTAGAACCGCTCGGCCACCCTGGCCGGCCCAGTGTATCGGTGTCCAGGGTCACCACTGTTAGCACCTTTGGATGTTCTACTCCTGGGCAATGGTACAGGAGAGTCAAAGTCAATTTTGTGTTATATTTTTACTTGGTTTTCATTTGTTTTCTGACAACTCCAGCAAGTGGACGAGTTTGTGATTCTGGGCTCAAAGTCAATGTTATGTTATGCAATTAATAACATTGTGCTTCAGTGAATGGTACACTGTGATATGTTTTTGAATAGGTCTTTAGGAAAGGAAATGAATTATCGAATAAAAAATACAGGGCGCCATTTAAAAACGTCATACCGCTGTTCATCTCTTTGTACAATACAAAACTATAACGAAGGCAATCATGCTGACTGATGTCCCCCTGACGGCTAAAGACCATTTGCTTGAAACATATTGTAATTTGCATCTGGACAAACAGTTATTTAGGGTGGTCAAGATAAATGGGACACCCTGTATATATGATTGTTAAAGGAAATTTTGAAGTCTTCCACCTCGGCTGTTTTTTTACAAGTATTCAGTTTATTATATCTTGCAATTCAATTTCGGCCTTACAGGCCATTTTCAAGCGCCAGTATGTGTCGATGTTTTGTACAACTATCCCGTTATTAAACGGGGGAATAGCCTATATGAAAGCGAGCACCCCCATCTTGAAAGTACTGCAGCCCTAAGCTATTTGGAATTTTAATTTTTTGCGATTTAGTTGTTGCGCAAACAGACGTACAGGGTGAGAAAAAGAAATCTGTGTCACTCGTTGCAGCAGAAGTCGCCACATCTATTGCCGCCACTACAATGAATGTTTATAAGCCTACTCGCAAGTGTGACACGGAGTAAATTGCGTATTAGTGTCATTTTCCCCTTTCTAGTCCAGTCGCGGACAGTGTTGACGAACAAAGAGTTCCGGTATTTGGAATACGTTACGATCATTATGCTTGACTGTTGTGGAACGAAGTAACGTATTTATGGAATCATTTCGAAATTTAATGAGGTCTTAAGGGATGGGAAAGATCCACCACGGTTTAATAGCCGTGTTAGAAAACTGCTACGTAAACAACGAGAACATCACTGATTCAAGAGAAGTAAAAACCTAGCTGACAAACAAAAGCTGAACGAAGCGAAAATGAGCGTAAGAAGAGCAATGAGAGGAGCGTTCAATGACTTTGGAAGTAAAACTTTGTCAACCGATCTGAGTAAAAACCGTTTCGGCCGTATGTAAAATCAGTGAGTCAAAATCATCTGTTCATTCACTCACTGACTATACAGGCATCTAAACGGAAGATTACAGTGAGAAGACCGCAATATTGAATTCGGTCTTTCGAAACTGTTTCACCGCGGAGGATCGTAAAACGGTCCCTCTTTTCCATCCTCGTCGAAATGCCAGATATTGAGACAGTCGATCATGGAATAGAAAAACAACTGCAATCGCTTAGTAGAGGAAAGGCGTCAGGACCACATGAGATACCTATAAGATTCTACAAAGATTATGCAAGAGAACTTGCTCCCTTCTAGCAGTAATTTATCGTAGATCGCATGAGCAATGAAGGATACCTAGCGCAGGTTATTCCCGTTTTTAAGATGGGCCGTAGGACAGATGCACACAGCTGTAGAGCTATATCGTTGACGTCAATCTCTCGTAGAATTGTGGAACATGTTTTATGCTCAAGAATTTGGAGAATGAAAATCTCCTCTATAAAAATCAACATCGATATCGCAAACAGAGATCCTGCGAAACTCAGTTAACTCTGTTCCTCCGTGAGATCCACAGCGCCTTAGACAACGACGCTCCGGTTGATGCCGTGTTCCTCGACTTCGGGATGGCATTTGACACAGTCCCACGCTGCCGTTTAGTGACAAAAAAATCAAGAGCTTATCGAGTTTCTGAGCAGACCTACGGCTGGATTCAAGACTTCCTTGCAGACAGACAGAACGCAACACGGCGCTCTTAACGGAACAAAAGATAATTTCCGGAGTAATCCAAGGAAGTGCGACAGGACCGTTACTGTTTACAATATATATAAATGATCTCGCAGGAAGCGTCGACTGCTCTTTAAGGCTGTTTGCAGATGATGCGGTTGTCTATAAAAAGTAGCAACGCTACAAGATAGTAACAATTTGCAGAATGACGTCTAGAGATTTGATGAATGGTTGCAGGCTCTGGCAGTTGACTCTGAACGTAAATAAAATATAACATATTGCGCATACACAGGAAAAGAAATCCGCGACTGCACATCTACTCTACTGATGAGTGATGACAAACCGCGGTAAACAGTATCCACCGCAAAATATCTAGGAGTAACTAAACAGAGCGACCTTGAGTGGAATGACCACGTAAAACAAATAATGGGAAAAGCACATGCCAGATCCACAGTCATAGGAAGTATCTTAAGGAAACATAACTCATCCACGAAGGAAGTGGCTTATAAGGCGCTTGTTCTACTGATTCTTGAGTATTTTTCATGTATCTCGGATCTCTGCCAGACAGGACTGATAGAAGAGAGAGAGAAGATCTAAAGTGTTTCGTCACGGGATCGTTTAGTCGGCGCAAGAGCGTTACGGAGATGCTCAACAAATTCCATTGGCAGACGTTACAAGAGAGGCGCTGTGCATCACTGAAAATTCGAGAGAGCACTTTTCGGAAAGAGTCGGACAACATATTAATTCTCCCAACATACGTCTCCTATAATCACCACGAGAAGAAAATTCTAGAAATTTGAGCCAATACAGAGGCTCACCGACAATCATTCTTCCCATGCTCTATTCGCGAGAGGAACAGGAATGGAGGGCTCAGTTAGTGGTACAGAAGTATCCCTCGCCACACACCATCAGGCGGCTTGTAGAGTATGATGTACATGGATAACATTTTGGACACCGTGAAAGATGTAAAAGCTTTCTACGCCGAAATAAGGTTGAAGCAGCAAACATCAAAAGTAGAAATAACTGAATAAAACGAGGAGATAAAGAATTATATCATTTGATAAGCTTTTCGAGGATTAAAGATTTATAATTCTTACCACCTACTTCTAGCTCGCCTGTCAGCTATACAATGAAATCACATATGACCCCAGTATGTGTGACCAGGAGTCGAATCCCAGATCTTTGGACTGCTAGTCTGGCACTTAACCATTGAGGCTGCTTTGAATTTATGCCAAAGTACAAACGTCTTTCTCAGAGCAGAACACAGTTGAAAAAAAACAGGTGCGACGTCACTGAAGGATTCCCCTCTACTGACTGACACAACAAGAGGAGAAATAATAAAAACAAGTAGTGGAACTGAATTTGAATGGTTACGAATGTTCTCCCCCGCACTGTGGTCTCAAAAATTTTGCTTTACCAGTTGAATAAAAATGTCAGAAACTGACAGAACATAGGGACACCATAGGCCTTTAAAAAAATAAAAATGTCCTGCAGTTTAAAGAGAAAAACACTGTATTCATTCGTCAAGATTACAGATAAAGGAAAAATAGAATTAGCGCATTAGTTCAGCTACATTTGCAGTACGTACGGTTACTGCTACAAGCGACTTTAAATAAACTCGTCATTCTACATAAAATGGTTCAAATGGCTCTGAGCACTATGGGACTCAACATCTATGGTCATCAGTCCCCTGAACTTAGAACTACTTAAACCTAACTAACCTAAGGACATCACATACATCCATGCCCAAGGCAGGATTCGAACCTGCGACCGTAGCAGTCCCGCGGTTCCGGACTGCAGCGCCTAGAATCGCACGGCCACCGCGGCCGGCTGTCATTCTACATATTTCCATTCACTAATGAGTTACACAACAATTCTGGTGAAACTGGCTAAGGAGAGAATATTTCCAGAATACAGAAACGTGTTATGAAAATAACAGTTGATGAAAGAATTGACAGAGAGATTAATTACAGGACCGTTCTGGTTCCAGCTTTTGCCTACCACGATTTAGAAAAATTACGACAATCTTGGAAGTCAGAACGCATCGATCTCTCTCCAACACAGAACAGACTGCGGTAGACCGATACTTATTACTCCGTTTCGAACTGGGCCGTCTCTTTGGGAATCTCTCCACATTGGTAGCGCCCCACGTTATTAAAGTCATGCTGATGTTCTATAACCAACAACAAACGTTTCCTTTATACCATTTACGATGATTGTTGAGGTGTTTCATTACTTCTCTTACTTTATTTGCTTCCTTCAGCGGGTTTGGTTGCTGGTAGGATTTTTTCTACAGCTCTGGCGAAAAATAAATGGGCTTTTGGTAGTTTCCACAGAGAAAAAGGGCAACATTTTATACACGCACGCACAAAAAACCTACACAAAGAAACACAGGAGCAAACATGTGTCTGTACCTGAAGTTCACGCAGTAAAATCAGGAACACATTTTCATGGCAGACGAAAAAACTGAAAAATAAGTCAAGCTGTCGTTTACGGATATGTCTTCATCTTATCACAACAAACCAGTCACCTGAAAAACATCGATTCAAAAAAATAATGTAGGTCAGACAGCTTGATAAATGCTACTAAATAGAAGTGATACGAGTCATAAGCACTACCGAGCGGAGATGGTGACGATGCTAGAGGGGTCAGGCCGCAGACTAGAGGCTACAGGCGGGGTCGCTAATCAGGCCGGAAGCAGCCGGCAGAGCATCCGGGCCTCTATTTCAGCGACGCCTGCCGACATCTGCTGTAAACTTGCTCGTCCCAAACTCTCCCCACTCGCATATACACAGTTCCTATGCTTCCACAGCGAGCACGCTCTAAATGGAAATGGCGTGGCAACTACTTAACGTTGCAAAGCGACACGAAATGGAACGAGCACCTAAGGTCGGTCGGCGGTAGGGAACATCAATGATCAATCTGTGTTTACTGGGAGAATTCTGGGAAAGAGGTGTTCATCTATAAAAGAGATCACGTACAGAACACTTGCGCGATCCATTCGCGAGTAGCGTTCGAGTGTTTGGAATCCCCACCACGTTGGATTAAAGTAAGGAGGAGGAGGTTAGTGTTTAACGTCCCGTCGACAACGAGGTCATTAGAGACGGAGCACAAGCTCGGATTAGGGAAGGATGGGGAAGGATATCGACTGTGCCCTTTCAAAGGAACCATCCCGGCATTTGTCTGAAGCGATTTAGGGAAATCTGGAACATCTAAATCAGGATGGCCAAGCGCGGGTTTGAACCGTCGTCCTTCCGAATGTGAGTCCAGTGTGCTAACCACTGCGCCACCTCGCTCGGTGGATTAAAGGGAGACATCAAAGTAATTCACAAACGCACTGTTAAATTTGTTACAGACAGGTTCGACCAACACGGAATCCCAGGAGGAAGAAGTTGTTTTTAGTTAACAAACTACGGTGTGCACACACTTTATTCAACATGTAAGCGTCACTACTGATATTCAGATTTAGGTTATGACATGTTCGATATGCCTGCCTCACTGGCGATGACGTGACGCAGACGAATAGCGAAATTCTGCACGACCCGCTGAAGTGTCGGAACATTGATGCTGTCGATGACATCCTGAATGACTCTCTTCAGCTCAGCAATGGTTTTGATGTTATTTCTGTACAACTTGTCTTTAATATAGCCCCACAAAAAGGAGTCGCATGTATTCAGATCCGGAGAATATGGCGGCCAATCGAGGCCATTGCCAGTGGCCTCTGGGTCCCCAAAGTGTTCCTTCAGGACATGAAACAGTCTTCTGCTTCGATGGTGTCGAGGTCCATCTTGCATGAACCACATCTTGTCGAAATCAGTGTCACTTTGGATAATGGTGATGAAATCATCTTCCAAAACCTTCACATACCGTTTGATAGTCACCGTGCCATCAAGAAATCACTGATTATTTTGTGACTGGACGTTGCACACCACACAGTCGCCCGTTGAGCGTGAAGAGACTTCTCGATCGCGAAATGCGGATTCTTAGTCCCCCAAATGCGCCAAGTTTGCTTAGTGGCGAACCCATCCAAATCAAAGTGGGCTTCGTCGCTAAACTGAACAATAAGGCGCATACTAATTCCCATCATGCCGTTCAAAAGTTATGGCGTGTTATTTCATATAGTTCAATAATTGCCACCCTGTACATCTCGCGTATCGGGTGCAAAGACAAGACAAGAGAAATTAGGGCTCGTACGGGAGCTTATAGGCATTCGTTTTCCCCTCGCTCCATATGCGAGTGGGAAAGGAAAGGGAAGAACTTACAGTGGTACACTGTACCTTTTTTTTTTACGCTATGCACCGTATGGTCGCTTGCGGACTATTTATGTAGGTGTATTACGATTGCGGGGATGGGGTGCATGGATTTATGTTTACAGATAAAGATATCTGGAAGCCAAAAGCAAGCAAGATTACACTATAACGACCCATCGACGATGATAACATCAGATATGAAGCAGAAGCTCGAAGAAGATGAGATCATGGAACAAAAGAAGTCATGCCAGATTTCGAGGTACCATCTCGACATTCACCTAAAGCGATTTATGGAGACAACGGATTCGATACTCCCGTATGCGAGTCCAGTGTCTTACCACAGCGGCATACGACAACTGGGTCGTTAGCGCCCACAATGTTCTCTCTGAGATACGTGTATTGTTAAGTAATATAAACTGATACGTATTTGTATATGCATATGTCAGAGAACTGAGTCTTGGTTTAACCTTTTATTTTAAAAAGTCGTAAATAAGAAGTGAGGAATCTTTGACGAGCAGAAGGCACCACGCTATCCTTAACTGTGAGTCATCCACGAACACTGAATTTAATTCGGGCGTCATCCTCTCCCACAGAGCCATGGAAGTGTGACAGCACCATGCTTTTTATAGGTAAAGTATAATTCACAAAAGTAACGTAAACTCAAATAGTTATGCTGAATTATTTGTCACTCTGCAGCGGAATGCGCGCTGACACGAGACTTGCTGGCAGATTAAAACCGTGCCGCGCGGGGTAGCCGCGCTGTATAGGGTACCTTGTCATGGTTTGCGCGGCTCCCACCGTCGGTTTTTTAGGGACCGATGACCTCAGCAGTTCGGTCCTATAGGCTCTTACAACAAATTTCCAAATTTAAAACTGTGTGCCGAAACCAGGAGTCGAAGCTGGGACTTGAAATATTTATATGTTTAAGTACCCAAAGTGTAGAACGCCACTATATAAGAAATAGTCTGAATTGCATAAAATGGATGCGTCAGTCAGACAAAGCACAAGTACAGTGTAACACTGCACATATGACGCAGTAAATGGTGGTATCTATGAGCTCCGTAGGATGTAAATGAAATTATTCTGTACAATCTGCTCTCAGCGCTGCTTCCGGAGAGGACGACTGTGGCAATACCGAACGTGCTCTGTGTTGTTCATATTACAGGATAGACTTGGCCACTACGAGAGCTGAAATTTATGCTGGGAACCTGGGGAACGAGCGCTGTTGCCTAATAGGCATTGTTCTAGCGTTAGGACTGAAGTAAGAATCAAGGACGTCATACCTATTGCTCGCTGTCACAGCTCTATCTGGCAAGGTTGGTTGGCTGATTCCAGGGAGGGGACCAAACGGCGAGGTCATCAGCCCCTTCGGATTAGGGAAGGATGGGGAAGAAAACCGGCCGTACATTTTCAGAGGAGCCATCCCGGCATTTACCTGAAGCGATTTAGGGAAACCACACAAAAACCTAAATCAGGATGGTCGGACGCGGGTCTGAACCGTCTTCCTCCCGAATGCGAGTCTTGTGTGCTAACCACTATACCACCTCGCTCGGCCTTTTCCTGGAAAGACGTGAATGTTTGTACACCCACTGAAAGATAATACCAGGCCACACACGTACATTGCCCCGTCCGACAAAACATACCTCTTACGAATGAATGAAGAATGATTAGGATTTGTGTTAGTTACACGGTCTTACTTTTAGTGGTATAGCAGCAAATATAGGTTATCGGCGGACGTCGTAGTACTTGGCCGTTCTTATCCGACTTTTTGGATGCATAACCTGTAGTCAGAAACCGTTGCCGCAGCCTACTGACAGGAGAAGGAAGAATATACAATCATTTGACCAGTCTTGAGTTTGACATGCATCCAAACTTTCAATGATCTCCCATCGAAGGGCTTTCAGCAAAATTAGCGTGATACCGGCAATATCAGTTTATCTACAAATAAGACTGACCTACCTGAATTCATACACTGATTGAGTGCACGGCATCATTATCAGTTTCTGTTACGAAGAGATATGAAATCCATACAAAAATGAGAGCGCGAATCGGCAATATCAGTTTATCTACAAATAAGACTGAGCTACCTCAATTGAAACATTGCTTGAGTGCAAGGCATCTGTATCAGTTTCTATTAAGAAGAGACATGAAATCCATACAAAAATATCGGCGAGAATGGTTACACGGTTTTTTTCTCCCTCATGGGAGTACACACACACACACACACACACACACACACACACACACACAGAGAGAGAGAGAGAGAGAGAGAGAGAGAGAGAGAGAGAGAGGTGGGGGGGGAAGACGGGGATGGTGGGAGAGGGGGGGAGGAGGGACGCTTGACATGACGGAAATAATGAGAGGAGTGTGTTACGGGAGACTTCTGAAATAGAGAGCTAGTAAAGCTCTGAGAAAGACGCCTTTACCCGTCAATATTTACTTCGACTTTATCAATGTGAGATATTCAAGAATGAATTTCCTACATCGAGGTTCATGCTGTTACCTCGTTGACTACGAGACTATTTCAGTCTAAAATCATTTACTGAAATTTTCGACTTACAATTTCCAGTGGTGAGCTGGCATTTCGCACTCTTCCCAAATTACTTACAGAGTGTTACAAATGCTATTTTCCTAGAAATGGTGAAAGGCCTCGACACAATCGCGCATCGTCGTTTGAACATCTGAAATACGTTGACATACCTGGTGACATACGGAGCGGCTGGGGTGGATTAAATTTAGATAACAGCTCTCGGGAATATATTAGAAACGCAAGCTAGAGCGGTCCAACCAGTGAGAGTACTTTGTTGGCACTGTTTCTCACAGAAGTAAACGTAGATGACATGCCAAGCAACGTTTATACGTTGCGCTCTTCACAGGAAACTCACGGCAAATTAAAAAGCGCCTAAATTAATAATTCCTTCCCTTTTCATTCTCACCACGACGTGAAACCTTCTCCAGAAAATCTGAATTAAGTTAGAAGTCACATCAGGTAGAGCAATGGGCATGATAAGCGGAACCCAGCAATTCAGAGGGACCACTGGAAAACTTAGGCGACTGTAAATAACACGTGCGACCGGCTCGAGAGTACTACTTGCGCGTGGGTCCCCTGCCACCGTTAACTGGAAATATCCATAAGTACTGGGAACAGCTGTGCAATAATTTAAAGACATGTTTACTCACGGCTAGAATAGAGGTTCAACGTCGGTGCCTTCACACAAGTTACCAGCAGCAGTCTCAATACACATCGATAATGAAAATTCCGAGATTTTTCAATAACTTCCCTCTATAACTGGAAGTATACTTCAAAGATAACGATATAATTCAAACGAAAACACAAAAAGAAAAACCTCTGGAGCGGAAAGGTACTCTCATATTGCACACTCAATCAATTAACGATATACAGACGATGGAGTGAAGCTTGTACCAGAAGACCCTTGCTATGCATTACGAAGCCACCTGGTGACTACAAACGTCTCAGTTGATTAAATGTATGTGCACTTTTTGAAAGCAACTGAACATCGATCCAAACAGTGGTGCAGTTACAAGCTGAATCATGGTGATCACAGCTACTATAAAAAGTTCCTGACATGGTAATTTACAGTGAATGTAAGAAAGCGTTTCAGAGAATTGCAAAGGTGCTCAGCCATGAAAAGAACTAACGAATAAAAAGGCTGGGAATTTCTGGCGTTTTGTGTTTACTGTTTACGATGGCAAGATGAGAATGTCCCGTAAGGGAATAACGAAAACGAAGATACTAGTGAACTTCGTTTTCAATACGTTAGTATGGGAAAGCTTTAACAGCAATCCCGGAACGTAATGGTGATTTAGGCTTTCAGTGCTTTTTCTGAACCACAGTTGGCGACCACCAAATAGTAGAAACTAATTCTTTTGCATTTATACCCAATATGGGTCCATGCGCAGTCCTTAGAGCATAATTCTAGTGCACGGAAAACATAATTACTAAAGTAACTGATCAGATTTAATAGTGACAAGCCAAGGCATACCAAAAGGGCGACAACAAAAAATCTCAACAAGTCATACACCACACGTACGCCACTAAATATAATGCAGCTGCCATAAAACAGAAGCCAGACGTCTTTCATGCGCAGATCATAAGCGTCTTGCTGCATTTTGGATTCGTACAGGAAGAGCAGGCATGTCCTCCCACTTCAGGATAAAGAAACTGTGGCATCGTGCGCTGTCGATACGACGCCGCACCAGTCCAAATTTAGAAGTTGGCAGCGACCATGCGATCGTGCAGCCAATCCGCGGTCGGCTCCGAGACACAAACTCCTCAGCCAACGCCATCTAAACTATTTAGGTGGTGTTGCCACAGCCGCCACGGAGACGACTTACCCGTGATCACTCGCGGTATGAACATTTTTCTCGCGGGAACTTTAAAAACACTCGGCATTTGTCTACAATGCCTACAGGGTTCTTGGTCGCTCAGTAGCTGAGTTTTATACGTCCCTCCACCCACACAAACAGTTGTCGATGTGCCAGTACGCGGGTGTCGCTCGCAGAGGTTAGCTGGTTAAAGCCGGTCATCGCCGTGCAGCGTTTAGCTCACCACGCGAGTGTCAATGTATGAATATACACTGAAGAGCCAAAGAAACTAGTACACTTGTCTAATATCGTGTTGGGCCACCGCGAACACGCAGAAGTGCCGCAACATGACGTGGCACGGACTCGACTAATGTCTGAAGTAGTGCTGGAGGGAACTGACACCATGAATCCTACAGGACTGTCCGTAGATCCGTAAGAGTACGACAGTTTGGAGATCTCTTCTGAAGAGAACGTTGCAAGGCATCCCATATACGCTCAATAATGTTCATGTCTGGGGAGTTTGTTGGCCAGCGGAAGTGTTTAAATTCAGAAAAGTGTTCCTGGAGCAACTTTGTACAATTCTGGACGTGAAGGGTGTCGCATTGTCCTGTTGGAATTGCCCAAGCCCATCGGAATGCACAATGGACATGAACGGATGCTGGTGATCAGACAGGATGGTTACGTGCGTGTCAACTGTCAGAGTCGTATCTAGACGTATCAGGGGTCCCATATCACTCCAACTGCACACGCCCCACACCATTACAGAGTGTGCACCACCTTGAACGGTCCTCTACTGACATGCAGGGTCCATGGATTCATGACGTTGTCTCCATACCCGCATGCGTCCATCCGCTCGATACAATCTGAAACGAGACTCGTCCGACCAGGCAACATGTTTACAGTCAACAGTCCAAAGTCGGTGTTGACGGGCCCAAGCGAGGCGTAAAGCTTTGTGTCGTGCAGTCATCACGAGTATACGAGTGGACCTTCGGCTCCGAAATCCCATGTCGATGATGTTTCGTTGAATTATCCGCAGGCTGACACTTACTGATGGCCCAGCATTGAAATCTGCAGCTATTTGCGGAAGGGTTGCACTTCTGTCACGTTGAAAGATTCTCTTCAGTCGTCGTTGGTCCCGTTCTGGCAGGATCTTTTTTCGGTCGCTGCGATGTCGGAGATTTGATGTTTTACCAGATTCCTGATATTCACAGTACACTCGTGAAATGGTCATCCAGGAAATCCCCACTTCATCGCTACCTCGAAGATGCTGTGTCCCATCGCTCGTGCGGCGACTATACCACCATGTTCAAATTCACTTAAATCTTGATAACCTGTAGAAACAGTAACCGATCTAACAACTGCGGCAGACACTTGTCTCATATAGGCGTGGCCGACCGTAGTGTGGTATTCTGCCTGTTTACGTACCTCTCCATTTGAATACCCATGCCTATACCAGTTTCTTTGGCGCTTCAGTGTATTTCGCCATTCGTATTTTGTAAAATGTCGTTTTCTGTGTAATGCTCTTGGTTTATTGTGTTTGTTTATTATTTACCTTGGCTAAGTATATATGAAACGAGTAAACTAAAATTGTTTTGTATTTTTATGGATGGATTGCTAAGAAGACAGAATTTTGGTGTAGTTAGAAGATGCTGTGCACAGAAGTACAATCCAAAACTTGACTTATTCTCTACAGCAAGTTATAAAACTACCACCAATGAAACTGAAGTTTCAGACGCTGAAAAACCCCGTGGTACATCTCAAGTCTGTCCAACACACAAAAATAGGAAGACAAAAAATGCGTATATTTATTGACAAAAACTTTTGTGTAATGAACATTCTGCAACATTATGTGATGGGGGCAAAACTCAGATATATCACAATGATTAAGTCACAAAAGTTAAATAATAAGAAATACTTGTTTCGTTTTTCAAATTTTTTACTAGTGCCTTAGAAGACTGGCGATTTTAATTGTCCTAAGATTATGGCCAACAATATATATATATATATATATATATATATATATATATATATATATATATATTACACTAATTGTTTTGTACAGATAATAAATATTTTAAATAGTAAAATACGAGTGTTTTGTAATAGAATAACGAAAAACATAGTAATTTACACATATCAGGTACATTTTCAGAGTGCTTCTTGAATGTGAGCAAAATGCTTGAGGCGCGACCGATCGCGTAACTTTTAAAGGCATGAGTTCTCACGAGTTAAAGGACGCCGCACCGACCTCAACTGTATTTGTCGGTTTGTCTAGTCGAAGCGTTGTCACTCACTCAGCCCTTGTTACTATAGTGGATATCGGACTCGGCCTATCTTACGAACTTCTATTGTACATTGTGATAGATCTGCATTTGGAAATCAAGTAAAGGAAGTTATTAAATTCTAAGACAATAAAAAAATCACACCACGAAGGAATTATTCGAATGGGACGGAAATCGGTAGATGTAATGTATATGTACAGCCAAACAAATGATTACTATTTCAGAAAAAGTAGATGATTTATTCAAGAGAAAAAGCATCACAAATTAAGTCAATAAGGCGTTGGTCCACATCTGTCACTTATGCGAGCAGTTATTCGCCTTGGCTTTGACAGAGTTCTTGGATGTCCTTCTGCGGGATATCGTGCCAAATTCTGTCCAACTAGCGTGTCAGCTCGTCAAAATCCCGAGATGATTGTGGGGTCCTTCCCATAATGCTCCAAATATTCTCAACTGGGGAAGGATCCCGCGACCTTGCTGCCAAGGTAGGGTTTAGCAAGCACGAAAACAAGCAGTAGAAGAAACTCACGCCGTGTGCGGATGGGCATTATCTTGTTGAAACGTAAGCCCAGGATGACTTGCCATGAAGGGCACATATCGTTGTGCTGTAAGGATGCCGCGTATGACAACCAAAGGGGTTCTGCTATAAAATGCGATGGCATCCCAGACCATCACTCCTGGTTGTCGGACCGTATGGCGGGCTAGTCAGTTTGGTATCCCATCGCTTTCTCCGGGCGTTTCCAGAAACGTCTTCGCTGATCATGGAGGCTCAGTTCGAAGCGGGGCTCGTCGCTGAAGACAAATTCTACTCCAGTCAGTGACCCGGTAGGACACGAACCTGACTGTCGCCCGCCACACAGCTCGAAATCTAAGACTGTTGGTCTGAGGAGCCATTTCATTTAACAGCAGTACCTTTTTGGTTCTCATCCGCGGCATCCTCACAGCACAACGGTATGTCGACGATATTCCACGTCCGTTTTATTGCCCTTCGTGGCAAGCCAGCCTGGTGTTACACTTCAGCGAGATAATGCCCAACCGCACACGGCGAGAGTTTCGACTGCTTGTCAGATCCTACCTTGGCAGCAAGGTCGCCGGATCCCTCCCAAATTGAGAACGTTTGGAGCATTATGGACAGGGTCCTCCAATCATCTCGAGATTTTGACGATCTACCGCGCCAGTCAGACAGAATTTGGAACGATATTCTGCAGGAGGACATCCAACAACTATCAATCAATGCCAAGGCGAATAACTGCTCGCTTAAGTGACACAGGTGGACCAACGCGTTATTGACTTAATTTGTGAAGCTCTCTCTCTTGAATAAATCATCCACTTTTTTCTGAAATTGTAATCATTTGTTTGACTGTGCGTGTAAATCCCACCTACCGACTTTCGTCTCATCCGGGTATTTCCTTCGTGGTGTTTTCTCTTTACTACTTCTTTTTTTTTTACTTTCGTCTGAGAGTGCACCCACCCAATCTTTACCATCCACCAGCGGGACGACCAAACAGAAATTCAATGCATTCGTTCCGTGAAAAAATACTTAGCAGGTAAAGGTAGCTTTATTCCCACAAAATGTCACATACACCTTCGGCTGGAAATTTCTTGTGCAATACACCAGATGTGGCATCATTCTTCGGTTCATTACCAGACATCATAACACCACGAAAAAAATTGGGATTCTATCATCGGCCAGTAGTCCGGGAGATCATGAAAGACACAGCTTAAGCTCAGCAAGGCAAAAACGGCTGGTGTAGTCGGCATTAACCATCCAAATGAAAACATTCACCTGAAATGATTTAGGGAAAGCGCATGGAAAGAACATCACGGTGGTCAGGCGGGGATCTGAGGCATCCTCCTGCAGAAGATGATCTCCTTAACCACTCAGTCGCCTAGAATGGCGAGAAGGGGGAAGAAAGAGTGAAATAAAGGATACATGTATTACAGAAACTGTTCTGAGGAGCAATGGGTACTCCACAAATTACATTAGAAGTGTAACAGAGCCAAACACTCGGCGAAGTAAGGAACCAGAAAAAGAAATGTCGGGTACGGCCTTTCTGCCATACATTCCCAGAGTGACGGACAGAATCGGCCGTACATTGCGCAAACACGGCGTAAAGACGATTTTCAAACCGACAAGGAAGATCAAAGAGTGTCTTAGATCGGCGAAGGAGAAAAGAGACCCACTTGCAATGTCGGGAATATACCGTATACCTTGCACATGCGGAAAAGTTTATGTCGGAATGACTGGACGATCCATTAACACCAGGATCAAAGAGCATAAGCGACATTGCAGGTTGGGGCAGGTGGAGAAATCGGCCGTGGCAGAGCACGCACTGAATGAGACCGACCACGTAATAAAATTCGCCGACACGGAAGTTCTGGCTGTAGAGAAGCACTATCACACGCGCTTGTTCAGAGAAGCTGTAGAAATCCAAAAACACGCGAACAGTTTCAACAAGAAAGAGGAAAGCCTTAAGGTAAACGGATCCTGGCTTCCCGTACTGCAGCGAACGACCGTCGCAGGTAGCAAGAGGAGAACCGCACCGGAAATGACCGTGGAGAAGCCCTCGGACGTTGGTGCGCCAGGTACATATAGTCTGCGGCCGCGAGCTCGCCTCCAGTTCACCACCGGCAATGGAGGGTGAAGCTTTGACAATGCCAGCCACTAGGGCTGGCGAAACGTCAGAAAAATCATTAGATGAACGTCGGCCGAAGAACCCGAGACAGAAGCCAATAGGCAGTTTGTCAACAAGTGGCCACGAAAGCCTTAACAATTTTGTATTACAGAAACACTTAACTTTGCGAAAGCAGACAAAAGCATGAGAACATTGCAATGTCAAAATTTAGTCTCTTAATGTTGTTTAAAAAAACATAAGCCGTCATGCTTTGAGGTACCTGCAGTTGACAGATGCGTTACAGTGTAACATCCTGTCAACATCTATATCTACACACATACTCAGCACGCTACCATGCGGGGCATGATGCAGGGTACCTTGTACCACGACGAGTCACATTCTTTCCCCTTCCACTCGCAAATCGACTATCTACATGCTTCCCTACGAGCCCTGATTTCTCTCGTCTTGTCTTCGCGAGATGTAGGTTGGTGACAGTAGGATTTTTCTTTAGCCAGCCGCAATAGTGGTTCTCATAATTTTCTTAATAGTGTTACTCGAAAACAACCTCTTCTTCCCTCCAGGGGCTCCCGTTTGAGTTCAATCATTTGCGTAACATCGAATCTACCGGTAGCAAATCGAGCAGTATGCCTGTGAATTGCTTCGATGTCTTCTTTTAATCTGATCAGCGGGGATCCCAAACGCTCTAGCATTGCTCATGAATGGATCGCACAAATGTTTTATACGCGGTGTCCTTTACAGATACGCTACACGTTCCTAAACTTCTCCGAATAAATCAAAGCCAACCATTTGGCTTCCCTGTTACCGCCCTTTCCTCCCGTTCAATTTCATATAGCTTTACAACTTTATACCTAGATATTTAACTGACGTGACTGTGTCAAGCAGCACACCACTAATGCTGTATTCAAACATTACAGGATTGTTTGTCATGCGCATTTGCATTTACTTGTATTTTTCCAAATTTGAAGTGAGCTACCATTCATTACACCAAAAAGAAATTCTGTCCACGTCGTCCCGTATCCTCCTACAGTCAATCAACGATGACACTTTCCAGTACACTACAGCTTCATCAGCAAACGTTCATCCCGCATCTCGTGGTCGTGCGGTAGCGTTCTCGCTTCCCACGCCCGGGTTCCCGGGTTCGATTCCCGGCGGGGTCAGGGATTTTCTCTGCCTCGTGATGGCTGGGTGTTGTGTGCTGTCCTTAGGTTAGTCAGGTTTAAGTAGTTCTAAGTTCTAGGGGACTTACGACCACAGTAGTTGAGTCCCATAGTGCTCAGAGCCATTTAAACCATTTGAAACGTTCATCCAGCCCACCAGATCATTTATGTATATGGAGAACAAGAGCGATCCTATCACACTTCCCTGGAATACTCCTAAAGTGGTCATCGTAGGCCTAACTTCTGCTCAATAGGGCACTGGTCTGAGAAGGTGTCGGTTGTGAAATCCTAAGCCAGGGCAGAGTGTGGATTGGAACATTACTGTCCTTCAACAAGAGTCCAGTGACTTAACACCACGTCGCTATGTCTCCAGTTCGGTAACAACTTTTAAAACGGTTTCCTCTGCGCCACAGAATGGGAAGAGCGCTGCAGTGAAAACAGGATTCGTAACAGCATTCTAACGAGGAGAAAAACAGCTACAATTACTGCACTTTGTAAGAAGGCATCTGCACATCATTCTTTTCACGCTTTCTTGCTCTAGGTACGAAGTTCATGAAACACAATATCTGCGTAACTCTAACTAAACTAAAATGATGGCTGTTAAAAGTCAATGATGAACTTAGACTTGTTAATCTACGAGTGGGCTAAGAGAGAGAAACACGGAGCGACTCCGCTACAACGGAGGACACTGAAGTCCTTTACGCATCAAATTGGATTAGTAAGTTGTGGACCCAACCCGTCGTCACCTCGAACCGGTACCACAAGGAGAAGCGGCCAGCGCTGCTAACTACGTTGCGACCTCTAAGACGAATTTCCGCGGAACAGCGAGAACTTCCGAGCGAACTAGCAGGAAGTGGAGCGTGACTACACGGCTCTCAACGAATTAAGGTGCGCCCTTGCTAAGCAGTGAAACTCGGATTCGCTCCCTTTAATGTTGGAATCGAACACACGGCTAGCGCCGCCAAACTACACATATAGATAAAGCTTTCAGGTTCAGCTCAATATCGACGTTCTATGCCATGTAGGAACGCACGTACACAATCGTCTGACTGTGACCACTGCTTTTAAACACACACACACACACACACACACACACACACACACACACACTCCTCCCTTCCTGAGGTATATCGTAGCGATGAGTAATATATAACTAACAATGTCGCCAGACGGGGGCAGCTGAGTCCCCACCAATTGGCGTAGCACTGTAAAAAAACTTTTAACGCTGTGGGCAACCGAAAAGTGGACCATTTGTCGTGCGCCGGACACCTTAGGGTGCGAGAAGAAATTAGGAGGATTACGCTCCACTGACAATAAGAAATTGGGAGAATCATATTGGTACTAACGTGCGGGAAAGACGACTGAGTAGCGAAACATTCTGGGTAGTAACGAAACGTTTCATCCGAGTCCCGTGGGATACTCGGTAGTCAGTAATGAATAGGTACCATGTGCGACAGCCCTGCTCCACAGTGCTAGCTCGACGCTGGAGCAGTGCGCCGATTGTTCTATGCCGTATGTTGCGCGCTAGACTCAGAGCACGCATGCGATTCCCCTGAGTTTCGTAAAAAATCGCCGAACATAATAGTCAGGTCTTGCTCAGGGTGGGAGAGGAGGGAGGATGGATGGCAAACAACAAGGATAGGACGTTGTGTGGGTAGGTGGGATACTTATTGAGTATTAGGCTGCTATTAGCGGAGGGCAATAAGCGCCGCCACTTGTAACATCATTTCGTATCTCGTTACTGAAGCCTCTGTACGCCGTTTCTTAAATACCGCTACCTCGCTTTCTGGATCTGGACATCGACTTCAAACTCCGTGATACTCTTTTGCTGTTTAAGACGATTCTGACTTTGTTCTTCGGCAATCATTTGAAACCACGTTACTTAACAGTCGTAACGTTAGCTCTTTCTGCGTTGGCAATGACGCACCTTGTGTAATATTATTTGGCCGCAAAATCGATGAAAACTATGGAAACTATAAATATTTTACCAGACTGGGGAATGATGATGTTTGGTTTGTGGGGCGCTCAATTGCGCTGTCATCAGCACCCGTACAAAGTCACAATTTTTACATAGTTCAATTTTTTTTACACAGTCCAATCTAGCCACTGTCACGAATGATGATGATGATGACAACACAAACATCCAGTCCCCAAGCAGAGAAAATCCCCAACCCTGCCGGGAATCGAACCCGGGACCCTGTGATCCAGAAGCAGCAACGCTAGGCAGTACACCACGTACTGCCGACTCCAGAATGGGGAAGAAAACGGTAAATACAATAATGAAATCCTCCGCCGACCTCGTTCCCCCACTCCTCCCTTCCTGATGTATATCGTAGCGATGAGAAATTGTCTCGCTAGAGAAAAATAGCCAAATTCTCGATAAACTCGTAATGCATCTCTAGCCCTAGAATACTATCGTGGGGTACTGTATTCATCACTTATTTTTGTTTTAAATAGAGGGTAATTATTATAAAGCTTTCGCTACTTGAAAGGGCGCCCGTGGATAACGAGTGATCGTAGAACAATGAAACTGTGGAAAATTTGTAAGGACACGCAGGAGAGAAATAACAAATAGATCATTGAAAGAAACATTTTAATTTCAAAAATGTTCAAATGTGTGTGAAATCTTATGGGACTTAACTGCTAAGGTCATCAGTCCCTAAGCTTACACACTACTTAACCTAAATTATCCTAAGACCACACACACACACACACACACACACACACACACACACACACACACACACAAGCCCGAGGGAGGACTCGAACCTCCGCCGGGATCAACCGCACAGTCCATGACTGCAGCGCCCTAGACCGCTCGACTAATCCCGCGCGGCTTTTAATTTCCACATGAGAATGTAACATTTGTTAACTGTATACCATGTTTACGTTCCAGGTTACAAACGTTGCTCAGTGTGACGACCATCTGCATTCACGCCAACCTAAAAGTGTGTACGGATACCATTTCACAATTGTTCGCAGTCCTTTCGAACGGTGGACCATGGGATGTCCAACTGTAGTGACACAGCTCGTGCAGTGCTTGAAGATCGCACATTGCGTCCAGCATTCTCTGCCATGGTGACAGCTTCTTCAATTATTATTTGTGGCGCACTTGGCCGCGGGCTTACGAATCATGTTTTTCAACCCCGGTACTCGCGAAGAGCAGCTGCGCTATTGCTGTTGTTTTGATAAAACAGCTTTACGAATAAAGCCCTGCTCATCTTGTCCAGATCCATGTTGACTGTCTGCAACTGTAATGCAGACTTATGCTTGTGTTTCATCCCTCCGTTGCAGTACCAGTTAACGGATCCTAATGGCAAGTCATGACACTAATGATACCAACAACGCAAATCCTGTAGCGCACAGTCTGAACATCATTTCTATGAAGTTGGGTACCCATATCTATACCAATAACAAAACTGTAAAACCTGGCGTGTCTGTCTATTTGAATACATTAATCACCGAAACTGCTAGAAGAATTTTCATGGGCTTTCGCAAGTAACGTCAGCGTAGTTTGGGGTAACGTATAGGCTATATTTCATCAAAATTGGATAAAAAAAGATATCATAATTTGAAGTTTTAGGAGTCTGCTCAGTCTAGTTGTTCGGACGTTTATCTTAGTGACGGTATAATACAACAACGAATCAACTAGTAGTGCTGTTAGGTTTTTATCTCAGCGACAGAAATATTTACGGAAGTTTACGTCAGTGACAGATTTAACGGCCGCAATTCTTATATTTACGAAAACAAACTAACATAGAATTTACTTCGCAAGGATATACGTATTTTATTAATTTTACTTTGAGTATTAAAAACTTAACGTAATTGCTTTGCTTCTTGGTTAGAAAAAACGAATTTATTGACAAAGTGATCCTACATGGGTTCCGTTCTCACCCACTGAAGTAAGGAGCCCCAGAAAGCGACGGTATTCAAAAGCCATTCCTCAACTTCTGTTGCGAAAGACGGGCGTATAGCTAAGCTATACTAATATTAAGTAATCACACCGTGGTGTCTCTCTGCATGAACACGCTAATCGCCAAAATACTACACCAATTTTCATGGGGTTTCCACAGGTAACTTGAGCGTAGCTTGAGGCAAAGTACAGGCTTTATTTCATCAAAAGCGGATCACGGGAAAAACACCGTAATTTAAAGTATTAACGTGGGATGTGGAATCATATTTAGTCTTCGAAAAAGCTGTTTACTCTTTCACGTTTGAGCTGTACCATACTTGTGAAATGCTTTTATTGATTGTTCTACGTAGGCCGAAGAACATTCTGCATAATGAATGTAATGCTTATACAATCCTCAACGTGTTTAATCGATATTTCCACATTAATATCACTAAATACGAAAGTAAATGTCTGTTACGTTGTCACGACTAGCTGCAGAACCGATTTCGATGAAATTCGGTATAGGGATAACTCGACCTTGAGGAAGAAGGCTACTTTAGAAAGTAAGTCAATAAATAAAATCAACCCTTCAGAGTGTGAAGTAGGGCATGGAAAAAAATGGTTCAAATGGCTCTGAGCACTATGGGACTTAACATCTGAGGTCATCAGTCCCCTAGAACTTAGAACTACTTAAACCTAACTAACCTAAGGACATCACACACATCCATGCCCGAGGCAGGATTCGAACCTGCGACCGTAGCAGTTGCGCGGTTCCGGACTACAGCGCCTAGAACCGCATGGCCACCGTGGCCGGCGAAGTAGGGCATGGAACATCGTTTTTCACGTCAGTGAACATGAACTATGTTAAAAACCTCATCATAACAGTACTGTATGCGAGCGCAGCCGTGGGTAACAGGTAGCGGCAAATAGTGTTTCGTCTACACTGGCTCAGACAGCGAAAGGTTAGTTATAACCACCAAGTATTCCTACGAGATGGCAACTCTTTATTATCTGAGATTCGAGTTAATGTTTGGGTACGTAGAGACCTGCCCAGAAGATCGAAACTTGGATGAAGTGGTTGCGTTTTTGACTAGCAGCAATGTTGGATCGCCCCGTACTCCAGTATTGTATCATTGCAAGTATTTCTTTCCACATATCTCCATGAAGTTTATATAGGGATATAAAACTGAACTGTGTTAAGTGTTCCAGGAATAGTTGGCCCAATAATTATAAATAATACAAGTCCAATAGGCATCAGTTTTTTATTTATGAATGAGATTTGCTGCAAATGGTGAAGAAAAAACCATGAGACGAAGATAATCTCAGGATATTTTACTAATAATATGAAAGTGATGCTAAAAGAGGTGACAAATATGGAAGCAGTGAAATAGATGATGATGAGTGCAGTGACGATTATGTTGAAGAGGATGAGATTATATTGAAGAGGGTGTGATTTTTGGGAAAAGAACCTCATTCTACACCCCTATAAACCATCCCAAAAGAGAATAATACTAGAGCAGGACGCTTTTGTGTTTGTCCCGGTGAGTACGACAGATAGCAACGATAAAGTTACAACAGATTTATCTGCAACACATATAAAGCGTCTTTATGTTCTGATTGTACATTATCAACTATAAACTGATTTCACGCTTCACTTGATTGTTATCACTAACTTCATAGCAATAAAACATGGATTTCCACCATTGGAATAGTGAATTTAATTAAATCTGTGAGTTGGAAAAGGGGTCATCATGCCCCAGAAAGTAAATTTTTCATGAGAGACAAGAAACTGCGTTACTACGAAATGGGTTTAAGCATGGTGTCGTGGGGTTGCAGAGATGCAGGGTGATCAGTAATCCAATTTCAATGTCCTAGAGATGACCCTGTGTCGAACCTGATGACGTTGATTAGGCAGTTAGCGTTCTTTTTCAGCAGAAGCATTGTGATATGTGAGTTTACATCAGATTCATTATAGCAACAAAAGACTGTTATGAGCATGCAGGTTTGTTCGTCGTGTACTCAAAATACAACCACAATTAAATTATACTGTCCATCCTTAGCTGGCCACTGGCAGATTCTGTTACAAATGGTTTCTGCTCGTCACGTGTATGTGTTGTAGAATTTTCTTTACATCATCTAGTTTCTTCTTTTTCATGGGATGAAATCCACCATGCGCTTATTTATCTGGACATGGCACCTTCTCTACCTCAATAACCCTTTAACGAGCACTTCTGTTGATGGAATATGACCCCTTGTTACACCAAACGATGCGTACAGGTGCCAAGATCTGTTATCGCCGCTAAACGTAATTTGGGAAAAAATAAGTGGACGTGACCCCTTTCCCAACTCACCGATTCAATAATTATTTTGATGTTGAGGTACACAGTTCCCCAGTGCGGAGTTCACGTGTAGTGCGCGTTAGTAATACAGCGATATAAGTGTTTTGCTGCCTCTCTTTACCATGTATGCAAATCCAGAACTACTCTCTAGGATTCAGTTATCGAGGTAAGCAAGCCGCGTATCGCGTGCAGAACAGTCACGCGTAGCAGTTGCGCGTATTGACTCATGGCATCAAAAGGCTGCATTATCTATTCATAATCCAGAACATCTGCTCTAGATTAACACTCAAATAATTAATTTACAAAAAGAAATCACAATGAACTAAACCCACTTTGAATCGCATTCAGAAACAAACATTTTATTGTTTTTCTTCGAATAAAATGTATTTACTATTATACTGAATTAGTCTATTACGTGTACTTGTTCTAACCTTTATTCAAAAACTCTCATTAATCCTTAGAGGGAGGTTTACAACGCAAAGATGAACAGAATTTTTTGCTCTATGGCCAGTAAGACCGAATAAAACAAAAGAACATAGTTTACTCAGATTTTTGTAAACAACACAATTTTTTTCTGTGTCAGAGATGTTATTTAATTCGTTGATATCCCTTTTATTTCTAGCTTTACACTTGGCACATACAGAGCTGCATCACGAATATATACAGTATTTGCAGCCATAAAGTACACAGGTGAGTCACTGCGTAACAGGAGGGGGGCTGGATTCGGACACCTGCATTCCGCTGACGTAACGGTGGGCAACATGAAATGTTATACTGAAGGTAATTATCCACGTGCGCGAAGAAACTAGGTTTGTATTTGAAACAGTGCCGACTGAGTACCTCCAGCCACACACCGTATGGTGGGTTCTGGAGTACAGATGTGTCTGAAAACAATTGTACCTTTCAGCGCGACACAGTGGTGCTACACAACCGCCACAAACAGAATGTGGTTCCTGTACATCGCTCCTTTTGGGGCATGCACATGCAGACACTCCAGTCCCCGGATTTACGTATGCTGAAAATTTGTCGAGCATCTTGCACCCACGCACTACAAGTAATGACACCGAAAATAAAAGCGACATGATGAAGTCACTCCCAGAAGCCTGAACAAAATATCGGTAGCGAAGACATCGAAACTGACGGAACAAATTAATAAATCCCTTCGCAGAGTACTTATGGAGAAGAAACAATACTAAGACTTAGTGATTAGTGTGATACAATTTACGCTCTGCATGTTTTTTCAAGTTTCCTCTCCTACTTTTGTAAATAATAGACAATTTGAAAATTTCTGCCTCGTCTGTATGCTCATACCATCGCAGTAATTCATCCCCAATGACTTCGTGTCACAACACATTTTATAAGTTTCCAGACGCATCCAATCGATGTTAATACAACAACTTGACCACACGAATTATTAAAAGAAAAAAAAGAAACACGTACGTTTTCGAATACTTGTTCTGCTTCCAAAATGGGAGACCGATTACAGATTTATTCCATTTTACGCAGTGTATCATTAATAGCGTACTTCATATGTAAAATATTTACTACAGCATCTTCAATCTACGGCGCTTGCTCTTACTGACACTCCGATTCCTCCACTTAAACAATCTCCAACGCCGAAGTATCTAGATATGCAAAAACATTATTCCTGCAAAGAAGAGGAGCTTGATGCTTAATCACAGTGAATTATTGTATGGTTCTTCAAATGGCAAATCGTGTAACTCGTATTTGGGCCTTCTCAAATAAGATACTGGGAACAAATACGGCGTTGCACTTTTTTTTGGAACTCACGTGATATAGCCTCAAGTACATTATTTCCTCTTCGGTACCACCAATATGCACTACAAGTGTTGCGTTTAGTACAGCTGTTGCAGCAAACGAATGGTACATGTGAAGTGAAATGACCGATTTCTCGTGTGTTGTTTGGTGTTACAGGTCTACCAGATTGCACGAACGCTATTCGCTGTGAACAGAGGGCCACACCGCCGTTGACTAATAAGCCTTTCAGTCCATTCCGCGAGTGCCCAAGCCTATTGTCCTCATACTCAAAGAGTGCCGGCAATGGTGACGTCAGAACTGTGCTTACATTACCGAGTCTCATGAGGCATGCTTTACGAGAACTGCATCGAGAAGTTGTTGAGTGTCTCTCGATACGTTCGCTCTATTTCCCAGTTCTAGCATATGGCACACTTAAAACATCCTCTGGTACCTTTTACTGACCAGATATGTAGCTGGTGTGAAGGATACGGAGCTATGCAGTCCTGCAGAGGCCTACCTCGCTGCGATGTGGACGATCGGTGTGGCTGTAGGAGGGACGGGCGCAGGTAGCTATGGAGTTTTCCGCAGCTGCCTCCCCCCCCCCCCCCCCCCCCCACACACACACACACAACCCGCGGGTCCAAGTCTAAGGACAAAGGGGATCTCTCAAGATAAGCACCGTGAGCCGACATCGCAGCTCTTCCTGGTTCACGTAGCATGTATTCCCTGTTTTAAACACGAAACAGTTCTAAACTACCGCACCTGCACAAGGTTTGTGTCGACAGATTCTTACTACAACTTCTTTTCCGTTTGCGTCACCTAAAGACCACGCGCCAATTTCAGTGCTTCCTCCTTTGTTGTTCTTTCTTCCTCCTCCAGTATTCTTTCATCTTCTCACTACGTATCCTTTTTCTCTCCACAGACCATTCTGACCCGGTCTTCTCCTTCCTGCTTCGGAATCGTTCCATTTTCAACACTTTCTTCTTAAAAATCTCTCTTTCTGTTGCATTTTTTCACTTATGTTGTTTCTTTCCAAATCTTTCCTAACTTCTTGAATCAGGCTATTGTTGATTTCTTATCCCAAAGATATTTAAATACACGTTTGGTTAACCTGTTGCCGTTCATTCTGTATTAATGTTAAGAAATAGTACTCTTCTATAGCATTTCAGTTATGTTTCCTATGTTACGATGTACTATTTAATTACTTCTTACCTTCCATACCTCTGTATTTAGTAGCGGAGTGTTTTTCGAATGACTCTTCTTTCTAGGACTTCAAGTTTGTGTAATTCGTAATTCAATACTAAATATTCACTCGCATAAAGACATTCTGGTTTTACTACTGTGTTGTAGTGCTGTATTTTCAAATTTTTAGACAGAGAACCTTTTGTTGTAAATGTTCCTGGTCATCCCACATGCTCTCTCCATTTAGCGCACTCTTTCTTCCGCAGCGAATTTTTCTAAGCCAGTTTCTTTAATTATGTCTCCCAAATATTTAAATTTATTACCCTCCCTATCTGTCCAATATCTGTTGCTGGAATTTCCGGAGCATTTTTTACGTTCGTCAATTTTTTTTCCTTCAGAAAGTCTTTAACCTGCTTTGTTGCCTATTTCTTCTGAAAGACTGATTTGTATTTCTGAATTTGTTACCTTTTCAGAAAGAATGGCAAAATCATCCGCAAATGCTAGACATCTCTTATTGATGACATCTTATGTTCTATTAGTTTTTGTTTCCATTCTCTTACTTTTTTCTCTAGGTCGCAGTTGAAGAGAAGTGGAGACAGGCCGTCACCTTGACTTACACCCGTTTTTATTTTGAATGCCTTAGATATTTCACCCCGAAACTTTACTTTTGATCTGGTGTCTGTGAGCCTTTTATGAATAAGGTTTGCTAGTTCATATTTAATGCCAAATTCTCCGATCACTTTACCTAGTGTTTCCGTATCAACCAAATCAAATGCCTTTTTACAATCTAAAAATGTTACAACTATGTCTTTATAGAGTTTGTAAGTCTGTGACGGATTATGGACTTTAGATTGAAAATCTGTTCTGTGTAAAATGTGCCCTTTCTAAATTCACTCTGATATTCTCCTAAATTGCTATTAAGTGTTGCTTCTACCTTGTTTCGTAATATTGTTGAAAATATTTATGACCCTCTGGCAACTGGCTACGTCGGATTTCAGAAAGTTCACTTTTCACAAGGTAGGCTCCGAACAAATAGTTGATTGTCAGTCTGGCAGAGACTGTGTGATATAAAGTAAGAGCGACGGCTCTCAAAGTCATTTCCCCCTTACTGGACTAACTTCCAGTACAAAAATCTCAGCTTTGTTCCACTACTGTACTCTATTCGGCGTCAAGTTCTACTTTAATATGAATAAAAACATCCTCGATGATTGCACATCGGAAGCACTCCTGATCCACTGGGCGTTGTACCATTACTAGAAGTACGCTCTGCTGATGTTTTATGTATGTAACGTGTTCAAAAAATGTTCAAATGTGTGTGAAATCTTATGGGACTTAACTGCTAAGGTCGTCAGTCCCTAAGCTTACATACTACTTAACCTAAATTATCGTAAGGACAAACACACACACCCATGCCCGAGGGAGGACTCGAACCTCCACCGGGACCAGCCGCACAGTCCATGACTGCAACGCCCTAGACAGCTCGGCCAATCCCGCGCGGCTGTAATGTGTCTAACGCGAATGTCAGCGACACACACTACTATTTTGCAAGTGCTTGGGTTTTTTGTTACCCCTAGGTTACTAAACCTTCGTAAAATTTATGTTTGCGGTTGGTATCCATTCTCGGTTCCCGCCAATCTGGACACACGAGTGACGCGTGCTCTGAGTATCTTCATGGCAAACAATGTTGTTAAGAGCGGCTCAGTTATTTACTGTCTAACTCCTGCGGTTTGCTGACACTGGTGCTCTTGTCGTAACAGTTACGAATGTTTAGTAACGGTGTGCCTGTTTTCTAATAGTCGGGATATTCGTTTTGTCGCTTAGAATTTGTCTTAGTGTGGTGAGTTAAGTGAATTATCAAGCAGTCACGGTTAGAAGAGTGTTAGTTTATATCACGAGTGCCTCTTCAGTGCTAATATGTTCTTCTGCTATTCAAATTAGAACTGTATACATGGTGCTGAGTTTGATTTTGATACTAACGTACTGGGTGATTTGCTCGAAGAAGCTGATAAAGACACAGACAGGGGAATATAGTAAAGAGGAAGTTTTCCTGAAGACCATGTTGTGTGTACAGAAGACAGTGATGTAGACAAACACTTCGAGGCGGCATTACGGAAACCGAGGAATCGGAGGAAGAATCCCTGGCTGACCGTAAAAGAAACTCTGAGCTAGGTCTTGCTTGGATTTTATTAGTTGTGTCTACAGCAGAAGATTATCCACTCTTTGTGTTAAAATAATTTTAACAATTATAATAATTTGTAGGTAGTGCACAACAGATTATGACCTCTTTTTCCACTATCATTATGAGCAGGAAAACTGTCATTATAGAGTACAAAACAGGACATTTTGTAGATCCGCCCCCCCCCCCCTCTCTCTCTCTCTCTCTCTCTCTCTCTCTCTCTCTCTCTCTGTGTGTGTGTGTGTGTGTGTGTGTGTGTGTGTGTGTGTGTGTGTGTGTGTGTTTTGTGGTGTGGTTTGGTTTGGTGTGGTGTGGGGTGGGGTGGGTGCGTGGGTGGGGTGGGTGCGTGGGTGTGTCGGTGGCGTCCATGTGGTCCTTCGGAATATGGTGTGAAAATATCCGAAGCTGCTTCATTTTCTGCAGTGAAATAAAGATATGAAAACCGGCTGAAAACGGTCGAGAAACAGATTAATGTTTTCGGGAAGTTTTGAGAAATCACCAGAACTACCGATACGACGATCGATGAAACAGAAAAAGCGACAAAACAGATTACAGAAATAATATAACTTTTTGCCGATATTTCTGTGTCGACAATAAAGCGTGTGAGGTAAGGAAACTAAACACAAGGTTATGAGACACCTTCTAGGGAAAGCAAGCTTGACGCCTGTGCGCCAACCGATGCCCTGAAGATGGTACATACTATCGAAACCTGTAGTCAGTACACAAAAGTGTGATTACAGATTAAAGAAATAATTTTTTTTCTAATCCAAGGTATATATCATTTCGGAAATAGCTACGTCGAACTCGTGTCAAAGTCGACAACGCCGAAAACACTACTGAAATCGAAATAGATCAGTGTAGAAGTAGACGCTGAGTCATTAGATAGACAGCTCAAGCTCAAAATGGACGAGGACGGGGAAGGAAACTGACCCTGTCCTTCTCAACGGGGTCATGTAAGTATTCAACTCGATCGGTTTAGAGGAATTACGGAAAATCTACATCTGCATGACTGGACCGGTATTAGAACAGTGCTTCTCAAGACTGTGATTCCATTGCCTCATCTACTGCGCAACGCAGGTCGCCACAGATAATTAAAAAAGCGAGTTGAGTACCTGGAGACTATCGTGGACAATTTAATTATGAAATTTTTTCCAACTGGATTTCGACGAAAAAATTCGAAATTTGTATCCCAAAAGTATGAGCCCCACTGATAAGAATAATGTTTCATACCACAACAAAGAGCAAAATAAAGTCTGATCCGTGAACAAAATCGAAATGACTGAGCGGCTGTTCTAAAACTAAGGTGAACGCTACCGCGTCAACTAGAAAACAACAGTGTTTGACTTATGTATTTACGTAAGACAAAAAGCCAAATGTTTAAAACTGATAACATAGTTGAAGCCATGGGCAGACTGTGTGGTGATTTTCAGCACACAGATGAGATATAAATAGATGAGATATAAATCCGATTGAATTGACTTCGGCGAAGCTTAAAACGTTCGTCAAAGAAAGAAATATTCTTTGAAGTATGACACTGTCAGTGCAGTTAGTGAAAGAAAGCACCGAGCAATATTCCGATTTTTTTTAAAAAAATTAAAAACTACAGTTTGCAACAATTGAAAAAATGCGTATATCGTATTGATTCTAATTGTTTTATCATACTGTAACTCGATATGGCTGGAATGGATACTGCCTGTATGCTGAAAAACTATAGAGTACTAGCTTAAGGATGCCAAAATTGGAAACATAACACACACATTATTAATGTAAAACAATTCGACGAGACACAGCAACAGCAGCGTCTCACCTGAACATAATGACCAGCTGGCCGGTCGAAATATTGTGTCAACTTGAGTTAAAGATCCACCTACAAATCAGAGAAGACTATCACAAGTAGTTTCGTCTTGTTAGCTTGCGAAGTCGTATTTGCTGTTCTTGCTTCGGCATCTATGTTTCCGATATCCGTTCCTACATTTCTGCCTTCGATTGAGTAACTGCTATACTAAACTTCTTAAGTTCAATAAAAGAGCGAATGGCAACCGTCCTGTCTAATGTGAGAAACCAGTTTTAGGACAATTCTGTTTTCAATGACGTAGTGCGGCAATGTTCCCTATCTTATAGCTAATCAAACAACACACAATAACGATGTATACTTGCCTCTGCATCTAACCACGAATATACACTCCTGGAAATTGAAATAAGAACACCGTGAATTCATTGTCCCAGGAAGGGGAAACTTTATTGACACATTCCTGGGGTCAGATACATCACATGATCACACTGACAGAACCACAGGCACATAGACACAGGCAACAGAGCATGCACAATGTCGGCACTAGTACAGTGTATATCCACCTTTCGCAGCAATGCAGGCTGCTATTCTCCCATGGAGACGATCGTAGAGATGCTGGATGTAGTCCTGTGGAACGGCTTGCCATGCCATTTCCACCTGGCGCCTCAGTTGGACCAGCGTTCGTGCTGGACGTGCAGACCGCGTGAGACGACACTTCATCCAGTCCCAAACATGCTCAATGGGGGACAGATCCGGAGATCTTGCAGGCCAGGATAGTTGACTTACACCTTCTAGAGCACGTTGGGTGGCACGGGATACATGCGGACGTGCATTGTCCTGTTGGAACAGCAAGTTCCCTTGCCGGTCTAGGAATGGTAGAACGATGGGTTCGATGACGGTTTGGATGTACCGTGCACTATTCAGTGTCCCCTCGACGATCACCAGTGGTGTACGGCCAGTGTAGGAGATCGCTCCCCACACCATGATGCCGGGTGTTGGCCCTGTGTGCCTCGGCCGTATGCAGTCCTGATTGTGGCGCTCACCTGCACGGCGCCAAACACGCATACGACCATCATTGGCACCAAGGCAGAAGCGACTCTCATCGCTGAAGACGACACGTCTCCATTCGTCCCTCCATTCACGCCTGTCGCGACAACACTGGAGGCGGGCTGCACGATGTTGGGGCGTGAGCGGAAGACGGCCTAACGGTGTGCGGGACCGTAGCCCAGTTTCATGGAGACGGTTCGAATGGTCCTCGCCGATACCCCAGGAGCAACAGTGTCCCTAATTTGCTGGGAAGTGGCGGTACGGTCCCCTACGGCACTGCGTAGGATCCTACGGTCTTGGCGTGCATCCGTGCGTCGCTGCGGTCCGGTCCCAGGTCGACGGGCACGTGCACCTTCCGCCGACCACTGGCGACAACATCGATGTACTGTGGAGACCTCACGCCCCACGTGTTGAGCAATTCGGCGGTACGTCCACCCGGCCTCCCGCATGCCCACTATACGCCCTCGCTCAAAGTCCGTCAACTGCACATACGGTTCACGTCCACGCTGTCGCGGCATGCTACCAGTGTTAAAGACTGCGATGGAGCTCCGTATGCCACGGCAAACTGGCTGACACTGACGGCGGCGGTGCACAAATGCTGCGCAGCTAGCGCCATTCGACGGCCAACACCGCGGTTCCTGGTGTGTCTGCTGTGCCGTGCGTGTGATCATTGCTTGTACAGCCCTCTCGCAGTGTCCGGAGCAAGTATGGTGGGTCTGACACACCGGTGTCAATGTGTTCTTTTTTCCATTTCCAGGAGTGTAAATATGGGATAATTTTACCTTTGAACTCTTCCATGGGTCCGTGTTTGCATACCTTGTTATTTACACTACCGATCATTAAAATTGCTACGGCCACGAAGGTAACGTGCTACAGACGCGAAATTTAACCGATAGGAAGACGATGCTGTGATATTCAAATGATTAGCTTTTCAGAGCATTCACACAAGGTTGGCGCCGGTGGCGACACGTACAACGTGCCCACATGAGGAAAGTTTCCAACCGATTTCTCATACACAAACAGCAGTTGACCGGCGTTGCCTGGTGAAACGTTGTCGTGATGCCTCGTGTAAGGAGGAGAAATGCGTACCATCACGTTTCCGACTTTGATAAAGGTCGGATTGTAGCCTATCGCGATTGCGGTTTATCGTATCGCGACATTGCTGCTCGCGTTGGTCGATATCCAATGACTGTTAGCAGAATATGGAATCGGTGGGTTCAGGAGGGTAATACGGAACGCCGTGCTGGATCCCAACGGCCTCGTATCACTAGCAGTCGAGATGGCAGGAATCTTATCCGCATGGCTGTAACGGATCGTGCAGCCACGTCTCGATCCCTGAGTCAACAGATGGGGACGTTTGCAAGACAACAACCATCTGCACGAACAGTTCGACGAAGTTTGCAGCAGCATGGACTATCAGCTCGGAGACCATGGCTGCGGTTACCCTTGACGCTGCATCACAGACAGGAGCGCCTGCGATGGTGTACTCAACGACGAACCTGTCTGCACGTATGGCAAAACGTCATTTTTTCGGATGAATCCAGCCAGGCTCTGTTTACAGCATCATGATGGTCGCATCGTGTTTGGCGACATCGCGGTGAACGCACATTGGAAGCGTGTACTCGTCATCGCCATACTGGCGTATCACACGGCGTGATGGTATGGGGTGCCATTGGTTACACGTCTCGGTCACCTCTTGTTCGCATTGACGGCACTTTGAACAGTGGACGTTACATTTCAGATGTGTTACGACCCGTGGCTCTACCCTTCACTTGATCCCTGCGAACCCAACATTTCAGGAGGATAATGCACGACGACCGCATGTTGCAGGCCCTGTACAGGCCTTTCTGAATACAGAAAATGTTCGACTGCTGCCCTGGCCAGCACATTCTCCAGATCTCTCACCAACTGAAAACGTCTAGTCAATGGTGGCCGAGCAACTGGCTCGTCACAATACGCCAGTCACTACACTTGATGATCTGTGGTATCGTGTTGAAGCTGAATGGGCAGCTGTACCTGTACACGCCATCCAAGCTCTGTTTGGCTCAATGCCCAGGCGTATCAAGGCCGTTATTACGGCCAGAGGTGGTTGTTCTGGGTACTGATTTCTCAGGATCTATGCACCCAAATTGCGTGAAAATGTAATCACATGTCAGTTCTAGTATAATTTATTTGTCCAATGAATACCCGTTTATCATCTGCATTTCTTCTTGGTGTAGCAATTTTAATGGCCAGTAGTGTACTTATTTATTCCCTAAACTAGTTTCAGCGATAAATATCGCCATCATCAGGGGCTTCTTTAATTCTGAAACATGTAGAAATAGCATAGTTACAAAACATTGTAAACCATTATTACATATCTACTGTTTGTTTTTCACAAATGATGTTTTCTGTGAATACTTTCATAATACCTGATTTACTATACGCCACAATATGGTTTTAAGATTGTTGTCGCTGTTTGTGGCATATTTTCTGTGTTTTCCTGTTGCTGTTTTTCTGGGCATACATCACGTCATCTGCAACTATGTGAGCGGCTGTTAGTAAACAAATACAAAAACGTGAACTTATGTATGTCAGAGTTATACAATTGGGATTGCGGTAGTGTTGTAGATACAGTTTTCGTGTGTACTAGGTTGTTACGTAGTTTGTCGTGTACTCACGTTCGCTGGACTGCTTGCAGCTACGTTTATACACAGAAAAAACATAACTTCCACTATAGCCTTTTGTACGTAATAATTTTCTTCTATTGTTAGCTGTCGGTATGAACAGTTGCTGTGTTTCAGGATGTGTAGATCACTTCCGATATTAGTGGGGTTATGATTTTTGTTCATTACGCGTTCTGCGAAAGTGGTATGTGTGATGTCACTCTTTAGAGCTTTCACTTGCTCTGTGTACCTCGTTTGGAAATTTATGCTTGTTTGTCCAATGAATTGGGCCCGACAGGCGTTACATGTGAGTTGGTATATTCCAGCATTGCTGAATTTATCTGAGGTTCTCTGGGTTTTCAGATCCTTTGGATGTGCTCTTGAGTCGGTGGCCACTATTTTTGTCTTTCACTTTTACCTTGTTGTTGAGCTTGTTTACGATATCTGTTTTGTAGTCGTTTTCAACAGCAATTTGTTTGAGTATATTTAGTCCCTGTGTAAGGTTTTCCGGTTTAATAACACACTCTTTACCGCTCTGAGAGAACTGACACAGGCACAGGACACAGAAAAGAAAACACACACACACACACACACACACACACACACACACACACACACACACACACACAAGAACCACCTTCCATCGCACACAGAAACACAAATAAGGAACACAAGTGGTCAGAACTCTCGCTATCATTTTCATAGCCTTCTCTCAACAGCCGGCCGGGGTGGCCGAGCGGTTCTACGCGCTACAGTCTGGAACCGCGCGACCGCTACGGTCGCAGGTTCGAATCCTGCCTCGGGCATGGATGTGTGTGATGTGCTTAGGTTAGTTAGGTTTAAGTAGTTCTAAGTTCTAGGGGACTGATGACCTCAGATGTTAAGTCCCATAGTGCTCAGAGCCATTTAAACCATTTTTTCTCGCAACATGCGATATATTTCTGGCGGCACACGCGAACAGCAAGATGGCATTATGTTGTGGATTATGAACGAAGTGCGAAATATATGGTTTTCTGTGTATAAAAGTAGCTGCTAGCCGTCCAGCAAACGTGAGTACACGACAAGCTACATAACAACATCGTACACACCAAAGCTGTATCCACAACACTACCGCAATCTCAATTGTATAACTCCGACATAAATAAGTTCACGTTTTTGTACACACCTGGAAATTGAAATAAGAACACCGTGAATTCATTGTCCCAGGAAGGGGAAACTTTATTGACACATTCCTGGGGTCAGATACATCACATGATCACACTGACAGAACCACAGGCACATAGACACAGGCAACAGAGCATGCACAATGTCGGCACTAGTACAGTGTATATCCACCTTTCGCAGCAATGCAGGCTGCTATTCTCCCATGGAGACGATCGTAGAGATGCTGGATGTAGTCCTGTGGAACGGCTTGCCATGCCATTTCCACCTGGCGCCTCAGTTGGACCAGCGTTCGTGCTGGACGTGCAGACCGCGTGAGACGACACTTCATCCAGTCCCAAACATGCTCAATGGGGGACAGATCCGGAGATCTTGCAGGCCAGGATAGTTGACTTACACCTTCTAGAGCACGTTGGGTGGCACGGGATACATGCGGACGTGCATTGTCCTGTTGGAACAGCAAGTTCCCTTGCCGGTCTAGGAATGGTAGAACGATGGGTTCGATGACGGTTTGGATGTACCGTGCACTATTCAGTGTCCCCTCGACGATCACCAGTGGTGTACGGCCAGTGTAGGAGATCGCTCCCCACACCATGATGCCGGGTGTTGGCCCTGTGTGCCTCGGTCGTATGCAGTCCTGATTGTGGCGCTCACCTGCACGGCGCCAAACACGCATACGACCATCATTGGCACCAAGGCAGAAGCGACTCTCATCGCTGAAGACGACACGTCTCCATTCGTCCCTCCATTCACGCCTGTCGCGACACCACTGGAGGCGGGCTGCACGATGTTGGGGCGTGAGCGGAAGACGGCCTAACGGTGTGCGGGACCGTAGCCCAGCTTCATGGAAACGGTTGCGAATGGTCCTCGCCGATACCCCAGGAGCAACAGTGTCCCTAATTTGCTGGGAAGTGGCGGTGCGGTCCCCTACGGCACTGCGTAGGATCCTACGGTCTTGGCGTGCATCCGTGCGTCGCTGCGGTCCGGTCCCAGGTCGACGGGCACGTGCACCTTCCGCCGACCACTGGCGACAACATCGATGTACTGTGGAGACCTCACGCCCCACGTGTTGAGCAATTCGGCGGTACGTCCACCCGGCCTCCCGCATGCCCACTATACGCCCTCGCTCAAAGTCCGTCAACTGCACATACGGTTCACGTCCACGCTGTCGCGGCATGCTACCAGTGTTAAAGACTGCGATGGAGCTCCGTATGCCACAGCAAACTGGCTGACACTGACGGCGGCGGTGCACAAATGCTGCGCAGCTAGCGCCATTCGACGGCCAACACCGCGGTTCCTGGTGTGTCCGCTGTGCCGTGCGTGTATCATTGCTTGTACAGCCCTCTCGCAGTGTCCGGAGCAAGTATGGTGGGTCTGACACACCGGTGTCAATGTGTTCTTTTTTCCATTTCCAGGAGTGTATTTGTTTACAAACAGCCGCTCACTTAGTTGCAGATGACATGATATATGCCCAGAAAAACAGCAACAGAAAAACACGGAAAATAAGCTACAAACAGTGACAACAATCATAAAACCATATTGTGACGTACAGTAAATCAGGTATTATGAAAGTATTCACAGAAAACAACATTTATAAAAAACAAACAATACATATGTAATAATGGTTTACAACGTTTTATAACTATGCCATTTCTGCATATTTTAGAATTAAAGAACCCCCTGATGATGGCGATATTTGTCGCTGAAGCTAGGAAGAATAAATAAGTAACAAAAGTGTTTTGCGTCGAGGTGGACCCACAATTCCCGCAATGTTGTTATAAATCTCGGAGCTGTACAAAGAATACACACTCTCATTTACTGAGTATGATCTCTACATCTGTACTCCGCATTACATCGACCAGCGGGTGGAGGAGTGCCGCGGGAACTATTCCTATTCCTGTTCCACTCGCGAATGTTGCGCGTGAAGAACGGCTGTCTGCAAGCCTCTGTAAGATGTCAAATTTCTCTGTTTCACCGTCATGATCACTTCTTAACATGTTCTTTAGAGGAAATAGTATGTTGTCTAACTTCTAAACACGAACCCTACTGGCATTTCAGCAATGAATCTCACCGTGATGGATACGCTTCTCTTGTAGCGTGTGCCATTGAAGCTGTGTGTGAACTTTCCACTTTAGATAACACCGGACGTACATTTCTATATATTCTACGGGTGATGCTGTTTACAATGATTGATCGTCAATCGTATTCCGCCTATTTATGAGCATTAAGTTACATTTGTATTTAGGGCCAACTGTTAGTTTCTGAACCATGTTTCGATCCTCTACAAGTCTTCGCATATATCGTTGTAATTTTTTTTTTTTTTTCGTTACGAATTTCCTGTACATAGGAGCAGCACCCGTGAACAATCTCACGGATAACAACTTCGTACGACTGGTTTTCACATCTCGCGAAATTTTGTAAAGGAAAACGTTTGGAAAATGAATCAAAATACTGTATTAATCTAAGGCAAACATGCTGTCATTCATACCATGTATCACGGATACTGCGAGATTATCCACCACATCTCACTTAGAGAGCGCGCTGAACAGAGATCCCAGAATATAGTCTGCGCCAAGTCGATCTCTATTGTCAGTATTGGGATACTTATAGTCCACTTCCATGCACTAAGGTATTCTGCAATCGACGCAGAGTATCTAACGCGGAATAGTATTCCTTTAAAATTAACTGTTTCACGCTACGATATGCCACTCTTTCACACTACCTGTTTCTGCAAAGGTCACACACTCTTCAGCATGTTACCAAGAGACAGGGCTACCTGCTACATGGAGCAAATTAAGCTCCAAGTCACACATGACCAGAGAACAATGTTGATCACGACCTTTTGTTCAAATGGTTCAAATGGCTCTGAGCACTATGGGACTCAACATCTTAGGTCATCAGTCCCCTAGAACTTAGAACTACTTAAACCTAACTAACCTAAGGACATCACACACATCCATGCCCGAGGCAGGATTCGAACCTGCAACTGTAGCGGTCGCGCGGTTCCAGACTGTAGCGCGTAGAACCGCATGGCCACACCGGCCGGCGACCTTTTGTAGTTGAACGTCCACATCATGTTAGGTGTCGAAGAATTCACTCCATACGCTAACCTGATATTGGGGAACTTCAAAAATTCTAATTCACGATGTCCTGGTGAGTTTTTGAAACCCATTCTTCCGAATGGCATCGTTTGTGGCGGCATATACCAACAAAACTCTCAACACGAGTGGGTTATTTATTAACAACCGACTTTTGGCACATAGTCACAACTCGTTTAGTATGTCAATATTTATGTCGAATGTTAGCGATTAAGTAATTAACATTTGTTGCTGCACACGTCTGAATGACGGCTGATATCTGCATACCGCAGTTGCTTCCAAAGTGCTCCAACGACGCGAAAGCGTTACTGAGATGCTCATCCAACTTCAGTGGCAAAGAGAAGCCTTATTCATCACGATGTGATTCGCAATTAAATTTCCAAAAGCGTACGTTTCTAGAATAACCATCCAATATACAGGGAGGTTCAGTTACGCTGTTCACCAGATATTGTTTGAACTGTTTACGGTTCTGTAACTCTGTTGTCACCGAAATGAACTGCGTAAAACTTCTCAATAATGTTGTACTACCTCCTTCCAGACTTATGTTAATTACAGAAATATCTGAAACAACTAAGAGCTTTCAAACCCGACTACAGTAATTTATGCTACTAATATCGCAGCTCTAAAAGAGAAGAATTCGACGACGTTTCACTCTTCAGAATCCGGTTAGTTGTTTTTGGAGAAAATACAACATTCATAACTGAGGATATGTTTTGTACACAAGGCCGACTGCTGTTTTATGTGAAAGTTCTTGTTGTTGCTCGGAACAGTCACATCAAGCTGATGGGGTGCTCCATCTTGAGGCAGCTTACAGAGCCTTGAAAGAAACGTGCATACCAAAAACTGAACGAATATGTAAAACAGGCAATTAGGTATAGAGAATGTTAAATAATGACTTCGTATCATGAGTTTAATGTGAAGATACGTAGTAAAATCACGTCAGCAACAGCAACAAAAATGTGGTAGAATAATAGTGGCAATCCCTGCTGATTTTGACCTTGGGTATCAGGTTATAGTGATAAAGACATCCAGTGGCAGATCACCTACTTCATCTCCTTGGTGCCCCACCCCCTCTCCCCTGGGGAAACACTGAGACTTGATCAAGGTCAGCCAGGGGAACCCCCACACAGGAAATTGTGTCATATCACATAAAAATGGCGGTAACCCTGTTTCAGCTAATGGGAGCACAATAAAATGGCGGGAAACCCAGGGGACCAATAGGAATTGAGTTCTCCCCTCCCCTCCCTTTATTGTATTAGGAGTCCAGCAGCTTGAACCCCTCATCATTTGATGTCTGAATTTCAAGTGAAAGGATGATGAAGTGCCAGCAGCAGCACTGACCAGCCAGCTCCCCCATGAGCAAGAGCAACACGTCTGGAAGTAAGAATCTAACAACAATACGATTATTACTGTTGTTATTAACAAATACATATTCTAATATATATGTATGTTTTGTTATTGTTCCAACAGCGCTTTGCGCCCCTCAACCAGCGCTAGCAGAACTACTGGATGAAGACACCCACATATTACTAGCCACAGTGCCGCAACATCAATGGCCCACAGATGGGCTTTCCAAGGTATCGAACCTGGTGTGTTTCAAGTATACTGTACCACCACCGCAGCAGCCGCCTTCGTTCAACCATGCTGTGCCACAGCAGCGGGAGCTATCACTACTTCTGGAGCTGCTACAGATCGCAGAACCACAGGCAAGTCCCCCATCAAGAGTACGATTGTCCGCAAGCAAATTTAATGTAACTGCGTGCAGATCTAAACGAGTAAATGTGGGTCTGGATCCGGATAATGGCTTTGCCATGGTCACTGAAGTTCAAAGCATACAATGTGTTGATTCTGAAGTTCAATATTCATAGTACAACCGGGAATATATGAGCAGCACGGTAGGTTATATAACGAATAAGGTGACAGACAGCATGATCCTTCTCATACTCCGATTGGCATTCAAATGCTAGGCTGTGAAGTCTCCACAGTGGATATGCACAGCGAGGCCCCGTTAGAATTAATTTCCAGGTGCCCGCATAAGCATATAAAATAATCAAGTGCTGTGAAATTAGATGACATGTACTGTGCAATAACGATCGCTATGGAACGACTGTGTTGTTGGAGCTGAGGGACGACTGTGTCGGTAGCCGTATGTAAGAGCTGCTTACTACGAGTTCGTAGACTATTTGAGCAAAAATAGTATAACAACAGACCAAGTGGAGCAGCGTATAAATTCCTGTACACCCCCTGTGCCAAAGTGTATAATTGTAGAATCTGCAAAGACTGCAGAGGGAGAGTTTATAGATGAAACTCCTCTGTGGGTAATGCTGTCTACTGGCCAGAACGCCATACAGAAGGAATTTAAGGCCTATGGACGGCAGTTACTTGCAAAGTTTTGTTGCTGTGACTATGTAACGTACCTAAAAGTGAATAAAGAATGATGTATGTAAAGAGTTGTTTTTTCTACCCCCCCCCCCTCAGGTCCACCCATGTCCTATGTGACAACCTATTAAAAGAATATATAGTTTCCTCATACTGGCAGTCGGAATGCCACTCCCAGGCTCCTGCAGCCACCATTACGCTGCGGTCCCCGGCCCACGGCCACCCATGGAGTTGTTAGTACCTCCCACCAGAGGTGTTAGTACAGCCACCCGGGACGCCACCACCATCAACCGGCAAGACACTGACATCAAATCGATACACACTCGAATGAGTGTCAGATATGAAGAGCAGGTACAGCAAGCTATTTATCGTGCCTGTGATAAGAAGCGCCCGCTGTGTGAATAGCTTATATGATTGCCCTTAAGGGACAGAGCGAGCGAGCGACAACGAGTTGTGGCTTGGTAAATGTTTACAAAATAAGTCGACAATGAGGAAGAAAAAAGATTTGCTGTTTTCGATTTTACAACCAACACAGGGCAGTCTGATGACTGGAGGCCCATCAGTCTAGAGTCAAGCATTTACATCACAATGTTTATAGAAGGGATCCCGCAGAGAAAAAAAGTTCATCATTTTTAAACACTTGAGGTAGTAAAATCTGTGTGAAATGTCACGTAGCTGAGGTATAAGCTGTGTAGGAATCATGTAATAGTCTGCTGTATTTAGTCCGTTATATCTTCCAGTGAGTTTCCTATAAATGCCTAGAAAGCACTTTTCAAATATTTCTTGAATTCACAGTAGCTCGTCACCTTCCTCTTGAAACCCACAATACTCCAGCTGAATCGTCATAACATATTTAGGAATATCCAGAATGTCTAGGTTAAGTAGTGTTTTTGAATACACTAGAGATGTAATGGTCGACACTACAGCAGATCTGACTTGCAGTTATACACACACTGCCCTCACTTAAGTTAACGGCGCTCCACAAATGATCATTACCTTGTTCATTCTGGCTGTCAACTGGCTGTAGATACCAGTGTATCAGTCATTTATACAGTATTTTTTTTAAAAAAAAGTTGCTCACACTGTTGCAAAAAAAGTATATAAACAGCAATCGATAAACAGCTCATCCAGTTGTGAGAGACCTCGCAAAGGGCTAAGATGTCAAGATGCATAGCAGCAGCAGGTGAGGAGAAGAGGCCCCATGACGTGGTCATCATGTTGTCTGACGTTAGCTTCAGTTTAAGCAATACAGGCTGTAATCAAGTCAGTGTCGGTATGATATCTGACCGAGAGTTCTATACAGTTGTTGTATTTGAAAATCCGCTATTTACGTGATGCTAAAGTGACATTATCTGCAGATGAATTGTACTGACTATAAGGTACATTAATGTATATTTTCACAATGTTCCATGGCAACATTCATTCACTGTCACTAATGCTGGGTGATCACCCTGTCACAGTATGAGACTTCCATATCATGTAAAATCCATATCATGTAAAATATTCAAGAGGGAGTGCATACATAAGCAGGAACATACGTTTACGAATCTAATGTACTCAAGTCATATATGAAGTATGCTACAGTCTGCCGAAAAAGGTGTCAGTCATATATGTATCGATTCTACGAGACAACATTGTGCAGTAAGCTTTTGGAGTATGTTCGCTGAACTCTGCGTCTATCGGCACAAACCGTCTCTCAATTGCACGAATCATGTTGCGCCAGACTGGAGGTGGAGATGTACGAGCCAAGAATGCCAGATATAGGCATGGAAATGCGCTTGTAAGTAAGTCTATACATATACCCTGCAACACGCACACGTTTACAAAAAAGTTTAGTGTATGGTCCCTACAAAATGCCCTCTATGACAATGTGGTCATTTAGCAGTTGTCGCGGCGGAACGGATGAAACATTTCCTTCACACGAGTCTTGTGGCAACCACCTGGTCCTGCAACGATGATGCTGGAAACTTGAGGGGGAAGAGTACTGGATCATTACTTCCCGATAACATTCGCGCTTTAATAGTGGGTTCTTCAGCGTGTGGAAAAACTAATTTAGTTGTGACAGTGTTAAAACATCCTGAAGAGGTCAACTTCGAGCATGTGTATATTTTTTCAAAAATCCTGTTTCAGCCAAAACATCAGCAACTGCAGAAGATATTATAAACTTTAAGGAGGTGACGTACCAGATGTTCAGCGAAAGCAGCGATATTCCAGCACCTGAAAAAGTTAAGCCAAACAGCATATTCATATTTGAAAATGTCGCGGTGGAAAACCAGAATAAAATAAAAAAAATTTCTGCTTTGGTCGTCATATGCAAATCATATTTAATTTGAGCCAGACATACTCAAGAATCCCGAAGCAGCTGAACAACGATATGTCATTCATCGAATTCGTCGCCATATGCTGGGATTGCTGGAGTAACTCTCAGTATGGTTTTCTACTTATCGATAAAATGAAGAAACTGAATGAGGGGCGATACAGACGAAATTTTGATGATATTCTGAATAAAAGGAAGTGTACCAAAATATAACCATGTCAGTATGTTGTAGGCTAAGGACAAATTGGAAATGGAGTGTGCTCATTCCGATTGGATTAAGCGTAAGCCAAGCATACGTTTATACGTCGACAGAGAAATCGAGACCATCAGTGCAAGATTAACGGAATTGGATAGCGGCGTCACGGCAGCCGCTTCGAAAGGTGAATCTCAGATGAATGATAGAATCCGCTCACGTGAGCAAGCTGTCAACACAAGGTTAGAGAAATTGGAAAGCACTAGTAATGCAGCAGCTACGAAAAGTCGAAGAATTTAATGACAGAATCCAGTGACGTGAGGCATACATAGGTAGAGGGGAAAACTGAAACAACCAATGAAAGTGTCAACGTACGATTAACGGAAATGGATGGGTTGATCAAGGAAATTGATACGCAAACTAAGTTGGAAGATACGAATGAAAGAAGCCATTGACATGAATCTGAGCTTGAACAGTTAAGAAGGCAAAGACCCCTCACTCCCAGAGTATGTAAGATGTGTACTATCTCGAAGTGTGATCAGTATGCAACAGAATGTCGACAAAACGCAAGGTCATAGAGGCACAGAAAGCTATCTGTCGCAAATAGCTACTCTTAAAACTGAAACAGAGGGATTATGACAGTCTCTCTATGAAACGTTCAGACCTGTAACAAAGTATTAAACAGCTCTCATTGGCGGTACTAGATGGCAGTAGGAGGAGGATACTCTACCTCCGATTTCATCAAATGCCACAGTGCTAGCGAATTACATACTACATATGTGGTCAGTCACGATCAGCTGCATGTGTTGGGAAAGCTACCTATAAGCTTAATACTCCACGATGGAGACAAGGAGTTTATTGATTGGCGACTCCATGGAGTGTTCTGTGCACCACGACCAGATAATGGATATAATTGGAAGGAGAAACAGCCTTGGTCGTATTTTTTTTATTATCCGCAAAATCGATTTTCGGTCACTTAGTGACCATCCTCAGTGCTGTAAGATACAATTAAAATTGTTAGGCACTGGTACTAACAAGCTTAGAGCGATCACATAAACTAGTTTATGTGATCGATGGACCGATCTCAAGGATATGAGAGAATACTCATGACGGAATGAAGGGTTCAAATACATCTTAATGACCATAGATATATGTTCCAAAGTCATCTGGGCCCTTCCTGTGAAGGCAAAGACTGGAAGGGATGGGATACAATTATTTGAACAACTGCTTCAGACTGATATGAATCAGTATCCTGACAACTTACAAGCTGAACACAGAGCCGAAGTTTACATTGATTTCAAGTCGGTAATGGGGCGATACAGAATAAATCACTATTCAACATTCTCCCACATAAAAGCGAGTACTGTGGAGCATCTGAACGGAATTAAGAACCATATGTGGATGCCGTTTAATCTTTGTGGCTCACACACATGACTAGACATTCTTCCACAAATTATTGTGGAGTATCACTGAACTGAACATTGCATGATTAAAATGAGCTGAACATTGCATGATTAGGAAGAGACCTATTGTTGTATGTGACAATGGACTTCTGAATACAGGAGACTGTCATATTAAGATGATCGATCCATACAAGCAGAAAGTAGGTCATTTGTTGTGTATTTCGAAATACAAAACTGCCTTTGAGAAGTTTTACCTTCCTCGCTGATCAGCAGACAATACAGAGGACAAACGTCTTAAAGGACAGCGACGGTGAACAAATTGCAGGAAGCTTTACACAGAGGAATTACAGAAAAGTTATGAACCGAACGTGTTTCTCATGGAGCATGTCGCGTCGCAGGAACAAGCGAAATGGCTTGGCTTGGCAGAATCACAAACGGAGAGGAGAGGTAATCATGGCACTTATTCATTTGAAGCAGCAACATGGGTTTAAGGTATAAAAACAACAGACATGCCATCCAGTACTTCACTCTGCAGCACGGCTCAAATGGCTCTGAGCACTATGGGACTAAACATCTGTGATCATCAGTCCCCTAGAACTTAGAACTACTTAAACCTAACTAACCTAAGGACGTCACACACATCCATGCCCTAGGCAGGATTCGAACCTGCGACCGTAGCAGTCACGCGGTTCCGGACTGAGCGCCTAGAACCGCTAGACCACCGCGGCCGGCCTCTGCAGCACGAGGACAAGGTGACAACACATCAGAATTACGAGTTCCTCAAGTCGATTGGACTGAAACCTCGCAATGGCGTTGTTCAAATTAATACCACCAGTTCAATATGACAAATGAATCGCTTGTCAGGAATTTGTATCAAACAAACCATTTGCTTCGATGGCATTCAGTAATAATGGAGAGATAAGAGTACTGAAGCAGTATCAAGATAAGTTAACAATTCCGAGCAGCAGTTTACTGTACTTAGAAAGCTCATTTATGATGAATGATGGAAGCTCTCCAGCAGAAATTTCGAGCTTCACCGGTAATGCTTTTGTCTTCCTGTTTCAAGAAATACAATTTGAACTTACTGGTCGACAGAACAAGAAACAATGGAACTACATCAATACTCAAAATGTACATATCCACATCAAATTCGGACCTGAATGTTCTACAAAGAGCAGGATGGTTCATTGGAGGATGGATAAGTAATCACTTTAGCACGTGCATCCCTCTCAAAATGCTTAAGGGGTTCTTTCAGAATAGTAAGAGTGCCTCCGAGTGCTGAACAGGAACTGACACTCATTCCAAGTGTACTAGGTAATAATGCGTACATTCACGAAGTGCAAGCAGTGGAAAATAAAATTGTTTTGGATATATTAGTATGGAAAGTATCGCACATTTCAGTATCAGATGAAACTTTTACGTATGCTGAACTCCGGAGCTAAACTACCATTAAGTTCCTGTTCGTGGGAAATCTACGAGTATACAGCTCTACCGATAACTTCAAAACATATCTGCTCAATTAAGATGGCTGTTCAAATAGAAAAGCCGTGATTCATTATTCTGAGGCTGCAGAGAGACAAGAGAGGGAATATGACTAATGATTCCAGCGTATTCGACAACTGTAGCCTAACCAATGCAAAAGTGTTCCTGGATTCGGTATATTACCCATACGATAATCGACAACTTAACTGGAGCAATGACAATATCACTCTACTGTATGATATGTATTCGAGATTTCCGTCTTCTTACTATGAGGTGAATTCGGATGTAACCACCCCAGCAGTATAAAGAATTATCACTAATTGTTGTGACTGATTGCTTGAAGCAAATGAGAGTATCACAGACATCCGCAATGAATATGAATCATCAGCCAATTTCCCATCAAACACAGCGGCATACTCATCATTGTCGCATGATCGTATTATTAATTACTCACCTCTCATAGGAATTGTGCAGTGAACAGTACAAAATGGGCAGTACTGCCTCACATCAGAGGCACTCCGCAATGGTCCTTCAAGTGTGAGCATCTTTGTGGATGTACAGGGCTTTCACGACGAGTGTGGACAATGTGTGTTCAAAGATGTTGCATTCCTTATATTTGAAAATTCTGGAAGAGTGTTGAAAATGTTCTCAACAATCAGTGCTTCACCCAAGCCATTTAGAACAGTGGTGAGTGCCAAGGTTCGCTGGGCAGCGACCTGGTTATTGTTCAGTCACCATGGGAGGCGGTGGGTTGGCAATGATTTACAGTATTTAGAAATAGTGATCACGCTTCACCTTTACAAGCATAAAGACAACATTGTTTGCATAACAGGCCATGGAAAAGTTGTGTGGTTTCATGACATTTTCAGAAGTGAGTCAATAAGGGACGTTGAAGGTTGTAAATGCCCAGCTCTTCGGGGACTGAGAAAAAGGCATGGACACATTGGAGACATAAGTGGCTATATTTGTGCTTCAGAAAATGTATAAATACTTTTAAGTTGGAGATCAATAAATGATACTATCTTTTTTATAAAACTTAGTTTTATTTATTCACATCCTCCTCCTCTTACAAGGTTCAGACAAGTGTTCATTATACGATGTCTTTGTGGCTCACTGGGTACTCGACTTATAATTCTTGAAACGTCTTCAATACCTCTCTGGAAGTGCCACCTGTCAACAGCCGCATGCATCCAAGAAGCCACACAAGCCTCTCTGTAAACGATAAGTGGCCTATCATCCAATACACGAACTGAGATGCACTCCTCTTGTGGAAAGTGTACCTTCTTCCGAAGCATCACTGCTACGCTGCGTGCGTCGCTTTGCGCTGCGTCCGGTCGCCAAGCAGCAGCAGACAGAATGACAGTGGCCGCGGGCACTACTGTTGACACAGTAGCCTGCTCTCGGCCAAGGTCCACAGAAGGTCGGTACCAGTCGACGTTATCTGTTCACATGGGTAGGACTCTCCAGATAGCGGTGGCGGCTCAGATGCTAACCGCTGTTGGCTCATGACCGCTGCCCGTTTCTTCTTCTTCTACCGTTAATGGGGAAGTCCTGCGATCACTGAAAGCATTACAGTCGCCACAGGATGTGTAGCAGCCCACATATGACCACTAATATAATATGCCACGCACCTTCACTGAAATATAACAGCAGGCTACGCACGCGGCATCTGCTTGATAGTGCTGCCGCAATGTGGCGGATGAATAAACTATTCTTTTGAGCACAATAACCTGTGGCCGGGTCCTGACTCGCCAGCATCTACGCGCACAGGAAGCAACTTGGCTATGCTGCGATAAAAGTTCCTGGATTAGGCGGCGCTCGTCTATATAAAAGGGCGGTTCAGAGCAGCCACTTATTCAAGTCTGATTAGTGACAGGTGTGAGCTTTGAGCTAGTGTGTTAGACTTGCCAAAGCTACTCTTTGGTGCTTCTCTACATGCCTATCCATCACACTCTACTTAGTAGCCTGGTTCTCAATATCCTTTCATTCATTCCCACTGCTGTTACCCCATTTTTTTTTCCCTGCACCTCTGTCGGCACTATCAAGTACCTGCTGACGACGATGGTGTCGCTAATGAACGCCCAGATTGACGTCTGACGTTCGCGTGCACTCCCCCCCCCCCTCTCCTCTCTCTCTCTCTCTCTCTCTCTCTCTCTCTCTCTCTCTCTCTGTTGCAGTCGTGAGCATCGCATCACCTCTGTTGATCGCCAGTGCACTTGACGATCTGGTGAGGCGCTTGGAACTCCAGTGGATAGCTTCTGAATAAATCCTGACTCTTGTGAAAGTAAGTAGCAGTTTCTCTCCCCGTGTCTCTCTCTCCATATGTGTATGTGTTCATTTATCTAACGTTATGCTTTTGTTTCTGACTCTTGTAGAACTGTTCAATGAGCTCGAGGATATGGGGATGGATCCAAGTCCAATAACAATAAGATCGATTCCAACTCTCACTACCATCATCATTAGTGATGTGAATGAACACTTACAAGTGATCCCAGATGAGCCAAAGCCACTCTCTGCAGCCAGTTAATGGGGGATTACACCACACATCAAGCAGCTCATACATGAGTAGTAGTTCTTTTTTTAATACCCAGGATGCGTGCGTGCGCACGCACACACACACACACACACACACACACACACACACACACACACACAAACTCTAGCTAATCGTCACTGAGGAGTAAATACATGAGTAATAGTTCTCCTGCCCCTCCTTCTAACAAACAACAACTGCATGCATGGAGCACTACTGTGATGTGCTCTCTTGTTTGTTTCTAGATGCACTCGTTGCACAGGTCGAGCTCAACCAGCTTTTGCTAGGCATAGTGGCCAATAAGAACCTCTTGACTCATTCACATGCAGTTAATTTTGAACATCAGAAAAACTACCTTTATTTTTAAAAAAACATGCATGATACTTATTATAACTCCCTCTTCTGTCTGTGTAGGTATATGGAGGAGACGCTGGGTGGTAAACTTGCAATTGTAGCAGCCCTGTCGGCAATGATGCAGCTGTGGTCCGACATGCAGCATCCCTGTGTGCCATGTATGTTTCTGTAGCCCACTCCACTGCCCACGACGATGTGGCCTGGCCCACTGACTAATTTTGAATGCAAGTAAAAACATTACAGACTCCTACATACGTCTTTATTTTTCTAAAATTATTCTGTTCCTCCTCCTGTCTCTGCAAGTGATATGGGGGAGATGCTGGGTGGCAGACATGTGCCTCTAGCAGCAAGTGGATACCTATGACAATGCAGCCTGCTCCACAGATGATGATGATGATGATGATAATGATGCAGCCAGCTCTGTAAATTAATCCTAAGCTAGCAGTACATTAGCAGCCTGACAAATGGATGTATCCACTTTTGGTCACGCAGCAGCAGCCAGGTAAATGGATGCATCCACAGTCAGTTATGCAGCAGCAGCAGCACTTTGGCTCATGGCTATACCCACCACCATCCATGGCATACCAGCAGCAACTAACCACGCATCAGCAACTGCCCATGATGTACCCACCACTGTCCATCACGCAGCTCAGCTCGTTGACGTATTTTGAATTTAAGTAGGGTGACTATAGAGCCCTACACACACACACACACACACACACACACACACACACACACATATATATATATATATATATATATATATATATATATATATATATATATATATATATATATTACAGGGTGTTTCAAAAATGACCGGTATATTTGAAACGGCAATAAAAACTAAACGAGCAGCGATAGAAATACACCGTTTGTTGCAATATGCTTGGGACAACAGTACATTTTCAGGCGGACAAACTTTCGAAATTACAGTAGTTACAATTTTCAACAACAGATGGCGCTGCAAGTGATGTGAAAGATATAGAAGACAACGCAGTCTGTGGGTGCGCCATTCTGTACGTCGTCTTTCTGCTGTAAGCGTGTGCTGTTCACAACGTGCAAGTGTGCTGTGGACAACATGGTTTATTTCTTAGAACAGAGGATTTTTCTGGTGCTGGAATTCCACCGCCTAGAACACAGTGTTGTTGCAACAAGACGAAGTTTTCAACGGAGGTTTAATGTAACCAAAGGACCGAAAAGCGATACAATAAAGCATCTGTTTGAAAAATTTCAACGGACTGGGAAAGTGACGGATGAACGTGCTGTAAAGGTAGGGCGACCGCGTACGGCAACCACAGAGGGCAACGCGCAGCTAGTGCAGCAGGTGATCCAACAGCGGCCTCGGGTTTCCGTTCGCCGTGTTGCAGCTGCGGTCCAAATGACGCCAACGTCCACGTATCGTCTCATGCGCCAGAGTTTACACCTCTATCCATACAAAATTCAAACGCGGCAACCCCTCAGCGCCGCTACCATTGCTGCACGAGAGACATTCGCTAACGATATAGTGCACAGGATTGATGACGGCGATATGCATGTGGGCAGCATTTGGTTTACTGACGAAGCTTATTTTTACCTGGACGGCTTCGTCAATAAACAGAACTGGCGCATATGGGGAACCGAAAAGCCCCACGTTGCAGTCCCATCGTCCCTGCATCCTCAAAAAGTACTGATCTGGGCCGCCATTTCTTCCAAAGGAATCATTGGCCCATTTTTCAGATCCGAAACGATTACTGCATCACGCTATCTGGACATTCTTCGTGAATTTGTGGCGGTACAAACTGCCTTAGACGACACTGCGAACACCTCGTGGTTGATGCAAGATGGTGCCCGGCCACATCACACGGCCGACGTCTTTAATTTCCTGAATGAATATTTCGATGATCGTGTGATTGCTTTGGGCTATCCGAAACATACAGGAGGCGGCGTGGATTGGCCTCCCTATTCGCCAGACATGAACCCCTGTGACTTCTTTCTGTGGGAACACTTGAAAGACCAGGTGTACCGCCAGAATCCAGAAACAATTGAACAGCTGAAGCAGTACATCTCATCTGCATGTGAAGCCATTCCGCCAGACACGTTGTCAAAGGTTTGACACGTTGTCAAAGGTTTGACACGTTGTCAAAGGTTTCGGGTAATTTCATTCAGAGACTACGCCATATTATTGCTACGCATGGTGGATATGATGAAAATATCGTACTATAGAGTTTCCCAGACCGCAGCGCCATCTGTTGTTGACAATTGTAACTACTGTAATTTCGAAAGTTTGTCTGCCTGAAAATGTACTGTTGTCCCAAGCATATTGCAACAAACGGTGTATTTCTATCGCTGCCCGTTTAGTTTGTATTGCCGTTTCAAATATACTGGTCAGTTTTGAAACACCCTGTATATATATATATATATATATATATATATATAAACATTATATATGTTTCTTAATAATATTCCTCCTTCCATCTGTGCACATGACAAGGTGAAGATACTGGGTAGTGAACTTTTGCTTCCAAACAGTAGCAGAAGCAGCAGCAGGTCCTTTCATGGTGGTGAGACAGCCTCCCATGTTCTATCCACCACTGACTGCAAAGCATCAGCTCCTTCTATGTCTATGACGATTTACTAACGACCGACCACAAAACAGTAGCAGCAGCAGCAGTGAGCTGCCCCATCAGCAATTGTGGTGCATCCCTATCATTTGACATCCAAGGCAAGCCTGTGACATGGCAGCACGACACTGGTCTGTTTTCCATGGGCTGGGAAGGACTCTCGATGCCCTGGCCCATCTCTTGAGTGTCACCACCACTGTAGATCACCAAGACACTGCATTGGATCTAGCAGCAGCAGCACCCCCATCTGTTCTGTTAGGGGCATTTGGGGCAGGATCTCACTTGCCTGAATTGATAATTCGAATGCAAGCTCCCGAGATCCTGCCACTTTCCTCAATGCTTGTGAAGCTGTTTTTGGGAAAGGGTGCTCCCTGGATTCATCAACGACCGGTGGGGCCAGCAGTATCCCCCCATTAAGTACACTGTGGAGCTGTACTTTTAACTACCACACTCACCAAAAAGAGGGCAGTGGTGTTGAGGAGATGAGCATCGTCAAAATTTGGAGGAGAACTTGTATAATAACAAAGGGGAGTCATTTGCACAGCAGTTCAGAACTTTTACCAAGAGTGTCATACTGGACCATTTTTCTGAGATGCACAAAAACAGGTCTAGTAATGTGTGTATTCCACCTTGATGTTTACTTGCACAACTCTGATCCACTTATTGGGGGGGGGGGGGGGGGCTATCCAGTTTCATCCCACTTCTGGGAGATATACTGCGAAAGCAAGCAATTATTAGTGTCCAGAATATTCATATGGCTTCTGGCTAGTGAAAGAATTATCCTAAAAATTCATGCGATCTGAGCACATACCAAACAGCTGTTGTCTGTGGCCATTGTAATTTCCAAAGTATCGAATTCCCCGTAAAACTCCAGGGTATCCCAAAATTCGAGAGGCAGAACACCAATAACTCAGTTCATGTGTAGAACCTGGACGTTGATAGTCCAATGACAATGTTCACACTGTGCAGAAAAAAGAAGTCAAGTAGAAATTAGTTGGACCCCACTATTTTTCCAAGTTAGCCGAAAAATGACCCAAACATGATGACCGCTTGCTGATCGCTGAGGGCAATGAACAACACTACATGTGGCTCAAAAACATGTGCTACCATCTTCCCACCCAAATGTCCAAACATCACACTGCTCAGCATTTTTGCCATAAGTATCTCCGATCGTTTACCACAAATGAGCATCTTGAAAGACAAAATGGCTCTGAGCACTATGCGACTTAACTTCTGAGGTCGTCAGTCGCCTAGAACTTAGAACTAATTAAACCTAACTAACCTAAGGACATAACACACATCCATGCCCGAGGTAAGATTCTAACCTGCGACCATAGCGGTCGCTCGGTTCCAGACTGTAGCGCCTAGAGCCGCACGGCCACTCCGGCCGGCCTTGAAAGACACCTCGTTGACTTCTCAAACCAGGAACTGGTACGTGTGTAAATGCCTACCAGAACAGAAAGTTCTTAAATTTTAAGAACGCCACAACCAGGAGCAATGCCCCTTCGTCGTTGATGCCGATTTTGAGTGCCTTCTGGCTCCTGTGGTGCATTGTGGAGACGACTCCTCTGCCTACCATGCTACCTCCACAGAATGGCATGTACTGTACGCAGCTGCGTATCAAGTTGTGTGTATGTACACTTCTAGTTGAAACAAATTTCGAATCTTAAGTCAGGGATAATCCTGCGAGACGGTTCCTTGCTGAGCTCACTCGAAACACTTGCATGGGAAGTTGATAGTGTTTATAGTGACCAACTTGTTGGAGAATGACGCACTCTACAAGCAGGTAGCTGACTGTCATAATTCTGGGACACTGGACAGAGTAGTGGAAACTCTCGATTGAGACAAATGTCATGTAACAGGGAAGTTCCGCCAGTATAGCTAACAATGCATGCAACTCAAAGTACCAACTGCCATTGCTCGTATCTACCTTTTTCCATAATTTGAGTGTGTATGACACTTACTTTCTAGTTCAGCACTTGGTGATTTCGGGTTAAGGTCAGGGTCATTCCTGACACCGTTGAGAACTATCATTTCCAATGACAATCACACCAAGAATAATGCTCTGCTTACTAGATTCACTTCGCTTCATGCACACTTCTCTTCTGAAACCTGTTGAGACGATTTGTCCAGAAGATATGCAATCACCAACGCCGTATATCCCAAAGATGCAAAGTTTCAGCTTGAGATGAAGAAACAGGTCTCTCCAAGCGAATACCTGTATTTGATGGAGACTCGAAACCATACTGCCCAACATTGCTGCATTCACCAGTAAACTAACAGGCACTGTCATAATGGATGCAGAGTATGAGCACACAGTGAATGTGTGGTAGGAGTTTGGTATCAATGATTTAGTGAATATGCAAAATTATACGTGAATACTGACGTCCACCTGCTTGCAGACACCTTTGAGAAGATCCATAGCATATGTCTTGGCACATACATTCTGTATCCTGCCTTCTACTTCATTGCATCTGGGCTTTCACGGGATATAATGTTAAGAAAGAAACTTGTCAACATTGAACAGCTGGCCGATGTTGACATAGTGCTCTTCTCTGAATGTGGGAGTCATGGGGGACTTTGCCATACATGCACAGGCACGAGTAACGCGTGAATGAGTAAGGAGTAGTAGTACAGGTCTTCTGATGATTTACGTTACATCCTTTACCTGGATGTAAACAACCTCTATGGGCAACCCATACAACAAAGTCTATCATTTGGAGGATTTCAACGGCTGTCCAACTAAGAAATCGACAGACTGAAGGAGGAGATCCATGATGTAGCTGAGGTTGATGGTGAGGGATGTGTTCAGGAGGTAGATCTGGAATATCCAAACCATCGGCACAATGAACACAGTGACTTACCGCTATGTCCGGAGCACCTAGTCCCGCAAAATGGTTCCAACCCGAAGCTGTTCGAAACTGGGGAACAAACAACGTTGTATTATCCATGACAGAAACTCCAGTGGTTTCTCAGGTTTGGGATAAAACTTGTTAGTATCACCTATGGGATCACATTCAAGCAGCGTCCCTGGTTGAGAGACCACATTGATTTAAATACTAAACAGAGGGCTCTCACGACATGCAATATCGAAAAAGACTTTTATAAATTAATGACTTTTAGGAAAAAACCATGGAGAATGTTACAGACTACAACAAAGTTCATTTAGTTAACTGGTGGGATGGGCGTTTTGGTGCAAGAGATTATGTCGCCAGAGCAAATTTCAAATGGGTCACCATCTTCAGTGATGGACTAGTCACTGTGGAAATGGTCCGGGTTTCGGTAAAGTTCACGAAATCTATTTATATTGGTATGTGTGTTCTGAACATCTCTAAACGCCATAGGTACCGTTTCACTACAATTTTGATACGCAAAATTTCGCAGACCACAAGTGACTTAATATGGATACAGACAGTTTCATCTGCTGGGTGAAAAGCTGTAATCTATATGAAGTAATCAGGCACAATCACGAAGAATTTGACATGTCTGGATATGAAGCCGATAATCCTTTTGGTATAACACCTCAAAATAAAAAGGTTGTCGGCCTGATGATAGACGAGGCGAATGGTCACAAATTGTGGAGTTTGTGGGGCTCAGATCTGAGATGTACGCCTACCGTATAGATACAGGTGTCATCCAAAGGTGGGCTGAGGATGTGAATCATACAGTCTCAAAAGCTCTTACAACTGAAGATGTCTTCTCAAGAGCACTGGCGCAGCTCCACACATGGCGTGCTAGCCAATCTTTGTATCAAGAGGCCATGAGGTACATTCTGTACTGCAACTGAAGTAGGGCTGTCCTGTCATGATGATGCATGAAAGAATGTAGCTATTGTACATGACTGCTGGCAGCGGTGGTCAACACAATGTATGGTTGCAAGAAGACTGAGCTCCAGACAGCCATGTGGCAATACCAAGAGAGAAGAACAGCATGTTTGGCGTATGGCTCTGGCATATTGTACTACATCTGCAGCAGCAGATTGAGCACCAGTTGGCACCACAGTGACACAGCGAACTGTTACAGATCAGTTATTTCAAAGACAGTTCCGAGCCAGATGCCCTCTAACATTCATTCCACTGACCCCAAACCACCACTATTTGTGACTACAGTGTTGTCAAGCGAGAGCTCATTGGAGGGCAGGATGGAGCTCTGTTTTTTCTGATGATAGTTGGTCCTGCCTCAGCGCCAGTGATACCTGTGTGTTGGTTAGGAGAAGACCAGTTGAAGGCATGCAACCAGCCTGTCTGCATGCTATACACATTGGAGCTACATCTGGAGTTTCGTATGACAGCAGGAGCACTCTCGTGGTTATTTCATGCATCTTGACTGCAAACTGTACATCAGTCTAATAATTCTACCCCTTTTGCTCCAGTCATCAATAGGGAGTGTTTTCCAATAGGCTAACGCTCGCCTAAACACCGCTGTTGTAACCCAATACACTCCAGTGTCAAAATGTTGTCTTGGCTGGGTTGATCTCCAGATCTGCCTCCAATTGGACAGTTGGACAGCTATCGGACATCATTGTATGACAACTCTAGCGTCATCCACAAATAGGATTAACAGTCCCTGTACTGACTGACCCGGTGCAACATGATGATGATGATGATGATGATGGGTTTGTTGGGCGCTCAACTGCGCAGTTATCAGTGCCCGTACACAGTCCCAATCGTTACACAGTCCGAGCTCGCCACTTTCTCGAATGATGATGAAATGACGAGAACAACACGAACACCCAGTTCCCGGGCAGAGAAAATGCCCAACCCGGCCGGAAATCGAACCCGAGACCCCATGATCTAGAGGCAGCAATGCTGGTCACTAGACCACGAGCTGCGGACCCCAGGTGCAACAGGCATGAAACTGCATCCCACAAACTCGACATCCGGCAACTGTAAAACACATTGCATACACATTTGCATGCTTGCAATCAACATTCTGGCGCTTACGCTGGCTACTAATGTACCAGTATTTCACATCTGCAATGGCTTATTTTGTGCTTAGGTTAACCTGTGATCTTGTAATATTAATCAGTTAAATACCTTACCTTGACGAATGTATTTCGGAAATTTCTTTAGTCTACATTAATTATTTTTTAGTGCTGCCTTTGTTTCCATGAGTGTAGAAAGAAATCATCGACTGGGGATTAAGAAATGTAAATACTGTAATAGAATGATCAGAAAGAAAAATGTAAATATCAAATAATGATTAAATCAATCTGAAAACAAATGCAAATATTATATAAAAGTGTATATAGTAACAAAATGGGAAACATAATATTTAAGTTCTTACATGTTAGTGTAACTGATAGTTACGAGTCTTCAGAAAAAGTATTTTGTAAATAAAGCCAATGTGTGTATGTATATATGTAACTAAAACAAAAAAGGAAACTTACTCTACATAAGAAACAAAATTTTTGTAAAGAAACCCAGTGTATGTATAAAGCTTTGTAAGAAATAAATTGCTAATAAACTAGAACAAAAGATTGAAAATAATATATTGTTAATAAATAACAGATCAGTATCAATAAAGAAAACGGTGTATAACACATAGCATTGTTAATAAACAAAGGATTGTAAATAATATATTGCAAAAAGAAATTGTTGATAATAAACCGTAAGTTATTTTATATCAGTGTTATTATTTATAAACCCATTCACTACAGAGTCCAACTGACTAGGCTCATGCAACTGAACTGTATAGACAAAATTGTTCCTGATAATTTGCTATTGTTTATAACAAACCTGCAATTCTCCCCCATGATGCTCATACCTCAGATGAAGTGGCTCACACACAGTTGAGCTAGTAATAAAAGATGATAAGGGGAAGGAGTAGGGGGGTGTTTGATCGTGACTGGTTCCGCTGGCGACCCCACCATTTTTTATGACATGTGATCAGCATTAAGTTCAATTGCATACCACACGGTGTGTGAGTAGGACCACGTGATCGCTATCGAGTTATGTCATGACCTCGAGTATAAGTCGTACAATCGCCTGGATGATTCCCCTGGGGGACCTTGATCACTGCCTGGTGGTTCCCCAAGGAGGGAATGAGGATATTAAGGAGCCCAAGTTGGTAACCTGACACCAGATGTGCAACATGACACTGGCTTTGATAAGATCGTTAGCTCAGCCTGTATGCCCACTATTATCTACTAAAGAATGTGATCACATTAAGGTTCCTTAAAATTCCATTTATTTCATCAAGTCTTCGAAATGCCCATCGCCTACTGATAAACGTTTGCTGTCGCTGGCCAACGATTTTTGGACTAACTGCAGAGATTTTCGGTACCATTTTAGACGCTGCAAAAACGCAAGGTTTTAAATCAGGCGGATGTGCATGTCAACCGGTAACGTCTTTCGTCCTTTCCAGTGAGCAGGAAATAGCTGGGTAAGCGCTTTCCCAGCCACAGGCTAATAGTGAGCTGGACACCATCGCGCTGGTACCACTTGCATTCTACGTATTTCAAGCGGTACCTCCCCTAGGAGAGCTGGTAGCACAACGGTAAGAAGTTATCCGATAAGGTTATTTCAATGAGATAAAGATCAATCATTTAGTCTCCAATAACCCTGTACCAAGCGTCCATGCTCCAACGTCTCTGAACCTGCCTTAGTCAGTACGGATTCTCAGCGGCCCGATAAAGCATATTTCTTACATTCAGCTTTCCAAGATCTGCAAAGGTAGCTCCATCGGTAAATAGAATTCTTTAAAGAAAGACCCTATTGATCTGGCATTGTATCAGAACCGAGTGACAAAATTCCACGCGTCTTCTGCAGTCCCATTCGTTAATCTGCTAGAGATGTGACATATGGTGCGGATGGACGGTATTTGCGCGCAAAATGCGAACAACGCTGGGCTGACTTTTTACAAAGGCACTCGAAATTTCTCTGGAGCTGACAAGAATTATGAGTAACTGCCTGCACACTGTTTCGTTCCTTCTGCTTGTTGCTCGCTAGCTCCATAACCTCTGCTTAGTATTCCAGGGCTCTCCCAAAAAAAAGTTTTTGCACACTCACTGAATTGTCATTCTTGTTGGACAATGTCTGTGGGGATACCTTTGTCCGTACAGTTCAATTGTTCACGTTCCTTCTGCTTCAATATACAGGAGTACCATATCTAGTTTATCTTGGTTTGTGAAAGGCACTTCCTTTTTCTAACTAATCAGCACTTAATACACGTGAACGACACACAATTGAAGCTACATTTCCTCTGTGCCCTTTTTATGCAATCTCGGCAGTGCAATACACTGTTTTCTCCTTATCCGATATGAAGTATTTTCTTATTTGAGCATGAAATCACGAATTTATAAGTAAGGCAGCAATTGGTTTCAAATTCAAAACAAGTAAATTCGAAGTTATAAATATTCTAATTACTCCGAAACTATCAATCATATTTTAAACAGTGAAACGCCGTTGCTCTCCTCTCTTTATGAACCACGATACCAGCAGCACAAATTATAACAACTCCACTTGAGAAAGCAAAGTTTATACCCCCTGCCCCCTCCCCCCACCCCTCTCTCTCTCTCTCTCTCTCTCTCTCTCTCTCTCTCTCTCTCTCTCTCTGTGTGTGTGTGTGTGTGTGTGTGTGTAATAAAGTATGATGAGAGGCGAAACTTACTTCAGTAAGGACTTCCTCACAATTCATATCGATGAAAGCAGATTTACGACATATTAAAAGGTTCCGGAAATACACTGACGGAACGGAATCGCAACACCAAAAAACAATTAATGTGGGGTAGTAAAATTTTGGGAAGACATTTGTCCAGGTATCATATTTAAGCGATTAACATTGAAACATCACAGGGTAATATAAGCGCAAGACAATCCATTGCAAACGTGAAATTCTGGTACATTCATAACCAGTGTAAGCGCCACAATGCTGAATGCAAACATGCACATGTGCTGGATGTCAGTTTGTGGGATGCAGTTATGTGCCTGTTGCACTTCTCGGTTATACAGGGACGGTTAACGTTGTTTGTGGATGACGCTCGAATTGTAGTCTGCTGATATTCCATATGAGCTCGACTGAAGACAGATCTGGTGATTAAGCACGCCAAGGCAACATTTAAACACTCTGTAGAACATGTTGGGTTACAATAGTGGTATTTAGGTGAGCGTTATCCTGATGCAAAACACTTCCTGGAATGTTGTTCACGAATGGCAGCAAAACAGGTCGAATCACCGGATAGACGTATAATTTTGCAGTCTGGGTGCGTGGGATAACCACGACAGTGCTCCTGCTGTAGTACGAAATCGACCGATAGACCATAACTCCAGGGTTAGGTCCAGTGTGTCTAGCGCACAGACAGGTTGGCTGCAACATACGGGCATCCGTGACGCCAAGGTAGAACCAACTTTCATCAGAGAAAAAAAAAAAAAAGGATCCCCAATCTGCCCTCCAATGAGCTTTCGCTTGGCACCACTGAAGCCACAAATGGCGGTGGTTTGAAGTCAGTGGAACACACGATACAGGGCGTTTGGCTCGGCGCTGTCCTTGAAGTAATCATTTTGTAACAGTTGGTTGTGTCACTGTGGTGCCAACTGCTGCTCACATTGCTGCTGCAGATGCAGTACAATACGAGAAGGCCATACGCCAAACACGATGGTCTTCCTTCTCTGTAGTGCCACGAGGCCGCCTGCAGCCCGGTCTTCTTACGACCGTACATTCACTTGACAACCGCTGGCAGCAGTCATGGAGTCGCTACATCCTTGCTAAGTCTTTCTGCAGTATCGCAGAAACAGCATCCACCTTTTCATCGCCCTATTACACGACCTCGTTCAAAGTCAGTGAGGTGTTCATAATGGCGCCTTTGTGTATTTAAAGGCATTCTTTACTAACATCTACTGACCACGTCCAATCCCAAAGGCGACTAACGCTCAGGACCACTGTAGCGTATATTTAAAGCAAACATGATTTGCATCTTGGTAGTGACGCTACTAGCGCCGCTCTTGGCCGACTGGCACGAAATCTGAAAAGACATCATCTTTCAGATGTAGAAACACACCTACCAACTTTCATTTATGCCGCACAACTCCTTTTTCATGTTGCGATATTTTTGTGCCATCAGTGTATTTGAGGGCAACAGTTTTATCCTACGTAATTTACACTGCGAAAAGACGATGAAGGTAAAATTAAGAGATTCGAACTCACATGGAGGCTTCCCGGTAATTGTTCTTCCTGTGCACCATTCACCACGGAAACAGGAAAGGTGGGGCAGTGAGAACGGAGTATACAGGGTGTTACAAAAAGTTACGGCCAAACTTTCAGGAAACATTCCTCACACACAAATAAAGAAAATATGTTATGTGGACATGTGTCGGGAAACGCTTAATTTCCATGTTACAGCTCATTTTAGTTTCGTCAGTATGTACTGTACTTCCTCGATTCACCGCCAGTTGGCCCAATTGAAGGAAGGTAATTTTGACTTCTGTGCTTGTGTTGACATGCGACTCATTGCTCTACAGTACTAGCATCAAGCACATCAGTACGTAGCATCAACAGGTTAGTGTTCATCACGAACGTGGTTTTGCCGTCAGTGCAACGCTTACAAATGCGGAGTTGGCAGATGCCCATTTGATGTATGGATTAGCACGGGGCAATAGCCGTGGCGCGGTACGTTTGTATCGAGACAGATTTCCAGAATGAAGGTGTCCCGACAGGAAGACGTTCGAAGCAATTGATCGGCGTCTTAGGGAGCACGGAACATTCCAGCCTATGACTCGCGACTGGGGAAGACCTAGAACGACGAGGACACCTGCAATGGACGAGGCAATTCTTCGTGCAGTTGACGATAACCCTAATGTCAGTGTCAGAGGAGTTGCTGCTGTACAAGGTAACGTTGACCACGTCACTGTATGGAGAGTGCTACGGGAGAACCAGTTGTTTCCGTTCCATTTACAGCGTGTGCAGGCACTATCAGCAGCTGATTGGCCTCCACGGGTACACTTCTGCGAATGCTTCATCCAACAATGTGTCAATTCTCATTTCAGTGCAAATGTTCTCTTTACGGATGAGGCTTCATTCCAACGTGATCAAATTGTAAATTTTCACAATCAACATGTGTGGGCTGACGAGAATCCGCACGCAATTGTGCAATCACGTCGTCAACACAGATTTTCTGTGAACATTTGGGCAGGCATTGTTGGTGATGTCTTGATTGGGCCCCATGTTCTTCCACCTACGCTCAATGGAGCACGTTATCACGATTTCATACGGGATACTCTACCTGTGCTGCTAGTAAACATGTGCCTTTACAAGTACGACACAACATGTGGTTCATGCACGATGGAGCTTCTGCACATTTCAGTCGAAGTGTTCGTACGCTTCTCAACAACAGATTCGGTGACCGATGGATTGGTAGAGGCGGACCAATTCTATGGCCTCCACGGTCTCCTGACCTCAACCCCCTTGACTTTCATTTATGAGGACATTTGAAAGCTCTTGTCTACGCAACCCTGGTACCAAATGTAGAGACTCTGTGTGCTCGTATTGTGGACGGCTGTGATACAATACGCCATTCTCCAGGGCTGCATCAGCGCATCAGGGATTCCATGCGACGGAGGGTGGATGCACGTATCCTCGCTAACGGAGGTCATTTTGAACATTTCCTGTAACAAAGTGTTTGAAGTCACGCTGGTACTTTCTTTTGCTGTGTGTTTCAATTCCATGATTAATGTGATTTGAAGAGAAGTAATAAAATGTGCTCTAACATGAAAAGTAAGCGTTTTCGGACACATGTCCACAAAACATATTTTCTTTCTTTGTGTGTGAGGAATGTTTCCTGAAAGTTTGGCCGTACCTTTTTTTAACACCCTGTATATACAGACGTTATGTGAACCGTATGACATTCAAGGAAAGCATTATTTAAGTTGATATCCTGTTGTGCACAGAAGTCTTAATTTATCTTACCTGGATATGCGTCGTAAATGTTGATGTACTGAATAAATTGTGACTGAACTGTTATCTCGGAGTTTTAGTATAATTAAATACTTAGTGGTCATCCTGTTATGCAGCTTCCTTGAATATGGAGTACGATGACTCAGGAATAGGAAAGCTTTTGCAGATCTATAAGATTGACATGGATGCTGTACTCATTGAACCAACCAAGTGCTAAAGATTTTGTTTCTCCACAGTCTGGAAATATGTCTGAAAAGTGACCACCAACAAACAATAAAAAGCAGATAGTGTTTGGCAGGTTAACGACTTCCTAGCGTAACAAGCAAGGGATAAGCACGATCACATGTGGCAGTCATAATTCTTATGCTTCACATGTGATTGATGGCTGAATCACATTGGATTTATGTAACTGTCTTGCCAGTGCTTTCAGAATAATGAATGAACAGCATACCGAAGTCCCTTTACTCGAACGCCAAATGGTTTTCCCTCGTGTTGCTGCCGTCCCTTCAGCTTCAGTTTCAGAACCACACACACATCGCAACAACGGAGAGAAAAACTGGCCTACGGGAACGACTGAACAACTACACTCACAACCACCTTTGTGTTTCACAACCACCTTTGTGTCCTCCATATCAATATAAGGAGGGAAGTAGGTAGGTAGTTCCAGTTCTGACGTTCTTAGGTCATCCATGATGTCATCGATGAGACATCTGATACGCCCACCTTCCACCCCTCTGACCAAAGTCCTACTTACAAAATGGCGGTAAAATTCAAACTTGGTAGGAAATTCAAAAATTGGCAGCATTTCTCCTACTCCTATGACGTCACTGTGGAAGTGGGGTAGTTGTCCTAATGATAAATTGCCAGGAAATTCAAAAATTCCAAGATGGTGCATTGTTATGCTGATGGAAGTAGGTCACTTTTGCTAAATATAGAATTCAAAATAGCCCTGGGTTTTTCTGCGCTGTCACTCTGGAAGTAGTGCTATTGTTCTAAGTACAGAATCCCCTACAATACTGGCACAGACTTTATGACATCGGAATCCAAGATGCTAGTAGGAAGAGAAGTACCCAGTCCGCTCACCTACTCAACATGTTTTCCCCTAGCTGTAATTCGCTCTGATGCGTCTGGCTATTTATAACATTCAGGTCAGTTTAAAATTCACGATGCCCATTGGCGTCATACAGATACAACTTCTCCCAAGTTTAAAGTTCAATTGTCCTAAGTTTGGATCTGACCACTTGTGCTATACCAGCAGGTCACGTGTTCTAAATACAGAATACATTATGTCACACATGCTGCTTGTCTTAAGTGAAACAATTGCCCCTCTGACATTACAGTTTAAACAATTATCATCCTACGTTGTTTTGGAACTGACTTTTCCTAACTTGAGAACTGTATAGGTGTCACTAACATGTGTAGTAGGAATATGACAGGAACAATTGTCTCTTTATTTATTTAAGGAAACAGCACACTGGAGAAAGAGTCCGGCTGCTTAGCTGAGTGGTAACGTGCTTACCTACCATGCTGCAGCTGCGGGTTCGATTCCCGTCGGGTTTGGAGATTTTCTCCGTTCGTGGAATGGGGGTCGTGTTGTCGTCATCATCGCCGACACGCAAGTCGCCCATTGTGGCGTCGACTGAAATAAGACTTGCAGCTCGGCGGCCGAACTTCCCTGGATGAGGCCTCCCGGACATCAATCCCACACGTGAATTTCCTTCTTTAGTGGAGAAAGAGCCCGTTCCACCTCCACATCATCGCGAGCCTCGCACTTGCTGTATCGCACCGCTGGCCGCGAATAGCAGAGAGCAGGCTGCGCCAGGCACATTACTGCCGCTGCCAGTGTCACATCACGTCCTTTGCAGCTAAACGTAGAGGAAAGTTCAAATTTAAAAGCAGTTTCACGCTTGTTTTTAGTATATTATTATAGCTTCCAACGGTGGTGCTGTTTCGCTCAGTGAACTTGGCGGTGTTTCCTCTTGTCTTAGTTCCCGGCCTGAACGCCCATCAACATAGTAAGCTGCTGTGCGGTTCTAAAATTACAGTAGGGTGAGTTCTGAATCGCGTAACCCGCTGTGGCGCGGTATTCAGCCCTTATCGACAACAGGAGACTGACAAAATCTGCCCGCTTTCTGAACTGGCTAACTGGCCAGTGCAAACTTCTATCGCTTAGCTGAAAGTGGCTTGCTACACGGGACGAAGTGGCCCACTGGAGCATCTAGCAGTCAACTGCAAGTACAGCATGGGCAGTGTAACTGTCTGAGGCTCACGGCATAGCACTGTCTCTCGGCGGCAAAGGGCGTAAAGTGACACTAGCGGCGGCAGAAATATGCCTGGTCCAGCCTGCTCTTTACGGTGATTCGTGGCCGGCGGTGCGCCACATTAACTGCGGAGGCTCGTGATGGTGGTGATAGAGGTGGCGTGAGGCTCTTCCTCCAGCGAGCTGTTTCTTTAAATAAATAAAGACGCAATTGTTCCTGTCCTATTCCTGCTGCGCATGATGGTGACTCCAATACAGTTCTAAAGTTAGGACAAATCAGCTCCAAAACAATGTAGGGTGATAATTGTTTAAACTATGACGTTGGAGGGACAATTTGTTTCACTGACGACAAAGAGTTTGTGTGACATCAGGAATTCTGCACGTGACCTCTCAGTATAAAACAAGTGATCAGATGCAAACTGGACTCTTAACTTAGGAGGAGCAGTGTCTGTGTGACGTCAGTAACCGTTCTGAATTCTACAAGTGACCTGACTGCTATAAATAGCCAAACACGTCAGAGTGAATAATAGCTTGTGGAAAAAGTCAGCAGACTGATTACTTCCCTTTCTCCTAGCATCTTAGATTCTGACATCACAGAGCCTGTTCCAGTATCCCACCCTTACTTCCTCAGTGACAACACAGCAGTGGGGGACAACCCTGTCTATTATTGAATACCCCACTAAGTTTGAATTTCTAGCCATTTTATACATAGGGAAACTGGCCTTTGTCAAGGGGTGGAGGGGGTGGGGTGGGGAAATCTGGTGACTCATCAGCACGCCAGACTGGGTTCTACATACCGAGGCACATGTCAGATTGCATTTTAGACGAGGCTGTTTCTTATGTTCCTTCTCTCTAAAACCACGAAGCAGCGACATGAGACAATCTCCCTCGATATACTAGCTGTGTATAATGTTACGAATACAACATCTAGTTGGCTCGGTGGTTGATTTGGGGGCATATCCATGGATTATGGGCCGCCAGTATAAAAAATGATGGCACCAGAAACTCCTCAAGACCTGAAACGAACAGACGCTGACGGTTCATAGGGGTGACAAACTGTAGGACCTTGAAATAGGTCGGTTATAATTTGTGGCCTGGGTGCAAACCAAGGGAGGGTGGGGGTTTTGGTGGGCGTGAAGGCACGGGAAAACAGGTAATTCCAACTGAGAATGAGTGACAGGGGGATAAATGCCCCTCATATGCAAAAAAAATAGAATATGTTGTGTGATGAGGAAATGGTTGAATGACCAAGACTTGGTACCAACTGAACAGCGGAACTAAAGAGGGAAAGATCCTCACTCTGGCAAGGAGACTATCTCCACAACGAAGTCTGGAAGGCACCAGTGGCCAGTCAGACTCCACACTGATGGACTGGGTCTACTGATTGCAAAGCTGAAGGCACCAGTGAACCATTAACCATAACCACACTTTAACAAAATAAATACTGAGAGCCATAATTTAATGAATTATTTCATTTGACTACCAGTTTCAGTCTCCTTGGCACCATCTTCAGGCCCCTATACAGTCTGTGCTATCATAGTGATCACTAATTTCAACTGGCTACCGTAGATTTCTGAAACTTCTCCACAGATGTGGACTCACCACACTTCGTTAGAGGTGTTCTCTCCCGAAGCTCTGCTACGTCATGTGGTAGAGGCGGTACATGCAACACATCTTTAATGTGTCCCCACACAAAAAAGTCACACGAAGTGAGATTTGGTGATCGGGGAGGCCATTTCATGAACTCCAACACACAGGAAGCTCGCTCCGCACCTGAACTCGCCATGCTTGCGACTAGCGCTGACTATCGGCAAATTACCAAACTACGCTGTGGTGGTATACATGGAAAAAAACACTTTCAGGGTTTCTCTTCAAAATGAGATATGTATGATATCTGTACAAAGTTTGGTTCTTGTGCAATAAATAATTGAAAGTGTTCCTGGACTTTATGTACACCCTGTACTAACTTCATTCCACACTTTAGGTCCACCGTGAAGTGGAATGGCATACGACCAAAGCATACGCACCGGAAACACCTAATGGATGGTGGGATGTAAGATTTTACATCACAACTACACACCATAACTACCTTTTTCTAGGAGAACTTTCCCTTCAATGGCTAAAATGAAAGCGTCTATACCTGTTCCACTGTCCATAGGATTTTATTATACACGCCAAACAGAATATACACCTCACCATTCCAGGTCAGTCCATAGCTACTAATTTGTCTGGCGCACACTGTCTTGGACCATATTCAAAGTATTATATGGGGCAATGGTCACTGATAGGTCAGCCATTCCTGTGTGAATATTTGTAGATTGTGCAGAAGATGAAGTTTTAATCAGTATTGATCCTTGGCGCATTTTACCCTATGACTCAACGTCTCCAAATAATATTCTCAATGCGTTCCACAAAGAACAATGGTTTCGTTGCAATATAAGTATTTCCGTCTGTTCCAGTACATACCTGGTATTAAGTTGTTTCATTCCCAATCGTCTGGATTGTTCCTCTTAACACAGGGTAGCCAGGGTAGGGAAAGCAGTTACTTGCAACTCTCCATACTGAAATTCCTGATGAGATGGCTAGGTCAAAATGGCCATAGTTTTGGTTTAATTTGGTACGTTTCATGTGCAGAACGTCTCTCTTGATGCAACTCACTCCGATCAATGGCTCCCCCACAGGCGCCAGCCAGCCTCAGCAAAGATCATTTGTTGTGGTCACTGCTGGGAGTCCTGATGCCCCAGGAAGATGGCCATCTACTCCTTGGCGTGCATGGGGGTCTAGCAGCTTGGATATCAGCAGCGTGAGCCCTGTGTTGTCAGCAGCTCTACCGAAAGGATACATAACAACCCCTCTATGTCGGATTGCCGACCACATTGGCTATTAAGTACGCATATGGTACTACGCAGTTGTGCCACTAAATAGCGCGTTCTCCCCAATTGGTCTACAGCACAGAAAAAAAAATCTTGATAATGATAGTCATACTCAAAAGGGGATGATGTAAAGTAAATGAACGAACATGTCGAGAAAGGAATAAAGAACCTAGGAAATAGCTGGGTCAACATCAAAGACTGGCATAATGAGAAAGTAAATAAGCGAAGGAAGGAGAGCTGGAAATGAAAGATTTGCAGCACGAGAAACGAAGCAGGTGCTCCAATAGCTTGGGACGCGCATGTTCACCATGCACGTACTCACCAAAGAGTCGCGAGCTCCCTGAGGGTTGCAGCCTTGAATAAAATAGGGTGCACCATCTACTACGCGAAGCGAAATGAAGCAGTAAAGACAAGGTGTTTCCTCAGAGTCTGGATAGTGATGCAGACTATTTTTCTATATATAAAGATATGAGCTGTGCTTAACTTCGTTGAAAATACAGGGTGACAATTGTTGAACTATATGTAAAAAAACGTAAATTAGTAACAAACTATGGCGTGCACACACTTTATTCAACATGTGTCACTACAGATATTCGGATTTAGCTTATGACATATTTGATATGCCTACCATCACTGCGATGATACGGCGCAGACGAATAGCGATATTCTGTATGATCCACTGAAGGGTCGGAACATCGATGCCGTCGATGAATGGCTGTTTTCAGATCAGCAATGGTTTTAGGATTTTTGCTGTACACCTTATCTTTAATATAGCCCCACATAAAGGAGTCGCATGTGTTCAGATCCGGAGAATATGGCGGCTAATCGAGGCCCATGCCAGTAGCCTCTTGGTACCCCAGAGACAGAATGCGGTCCCCAAAGTGCTCCTCCAGTATATCAAACACTCTCCTGCTTCGCTGGGGTATAGCCCTGCATTGCATAAACCACAGCTTGTCGAAATCAGGGTCACTTTGGATAATGGGGATGAAATCATCTACCAAAACCTTCATGTACCATTAGGTAGTCACCGTGCCATCAAGGAATATCGCACCGATTATTGCTTGACTGGACACTGCACACCACACAGTCACATGTTGAGGGTAGAGAGACTTCTCGATCGCGCAATGCGCCAGTTCTGTTTATTGACGAACCCATCCAAATGAAAGTGGGCTTCATCGCTAAACCAAACAAAGCACATACTAATTCCCATCACACCCCGTGGCCAACCGTGCAGTTTGAACCTCCTAACGCAAACCGTTCAGAAGTTATGACGATTTTATTTGACATAGTTCAATAATTTTCACTCGGTATTAACATACCATAGGAAAACCAGATTGAGTATATAATGATATTACATGCAACAACTACTATTTTCTACTACACAGAGGCAAACCATACTGATACACAGTCTGTGAAAGTTGGGAAATAATGTGTCTTGGGACATAGTCTCGGAAAGAAAATGATGGAAGGACTGCTAGTCTGATTGGACAGTGTTTCGTTCCTCCTTATCCAGTCAAGTTCCATCATATAGCATTCTTCCCGCCAAGCGACTGGACAAGGAAGAGTAATGTAACAGACCACCCAACCAGCCAACGGAAACCAAAGACAACTTTATTTCGAGAAGCCATGTGGGGTTTTGATGCTGTTCTCTCTGAATGCTTGTCAAGCATCTCTACATTTGCACCACCTCACTCAAGAGATGTAAGACGAGACTATTTCGGATCCCCTTTTTTGACCGTTCTCCCTGGCCTGTTATTTACACAATGTTCTTAGTTTATACTCGACAGCAAGACAAATACTGGAGTTTTCTTCTACCTCGTCAAACAGAAAAATTGTTCAAGTATGTTTTACAACAACGTTGACAAAAAGCTTTTTATATATATATGAAGACAGTGACTTGTTCTCGAAAGAACAGTTACTGTTGATGACCGTGCAGCTTTTCCCTGGAGTAAATGATGACTAACTGACAACCTCAGCTGCCGACAGGTGTTGTTGTTATACCTCGATGTTGACAGCTGAAAATGTGTGCCCCGACCGGGACTCGAACCCGGGATCTCCTGCTTACATGGCAGACGCTCTAGCCATCTGAGCCACCGAGGACACAGGTGAATAGCGCGACTGCAGGGACTTATCCCTTGCACGCTTCCCGTGAGACTCACATTCCCAACTGTCCACAATTCTACATATGTATTGTACCTTATAGACATTTGGCGATTCCCGTAAGAGTTTGGGCAACCTGTGCGCATTCACACAGACGGGAATCGCCAAAGCGTGCGCGAGTAATGAGTGGGTGGGCAAATGTCTATAAGGTACAATACATATGTAGAATTGTGGACAGTTGGGAATGTGAGTCTCACGGGAAGCGCGCAAGGGATAAGTCCCTGCAGTCGCGCTATTCACCTGTGTCCTCGGTGGCTCAGATGACTAGAGCGTCTGCCATGTAAGCAGGAGATCCCGGGTTCGAGTCCCGGTCGGGGCACACATTTTCAGCTGTCCACATCGAGATATAACAACACCTGTCGGCAGCTGAGGTTGTCAGTTAGTCATAATTTAAAAAGCTTTTTGTTGATAGCAGCTTTCCTCTCATAGCTCCGAACTTCATGCGCTCTATCCAAAACGACCCTTTACTTTGCATCTTCGAGGGGTGTTCGCCACATCAGAACTAGCAGTTTTCTTTTACAGGCATCACTCTCCATGCGTAGGCAGTTAGTTTCTTCAGTACGCTATTATTTGGCAGAACATTCACCAAAACCAATACCACGTGATAAACTCTATAATAACTTGTGTTTGGCGCAGTGCGCTAGACGTAACTGACATGAGTGTTCTACATAGTAAACGAGATGTCACTGGACAAATGATCATCATAGTCAATGACATGTATACTGGCAACAACATTACAGTGAACCTGTTTATCATGTCATATTAGTGCACCGCTATTTTTAACACAATACTTGTGTCTAACTCCGTGAGAAGTTTCACCTTAAATCGATCATCTCAATGGCAGTGGACATGTTGTTTACTACAGCCATGTTCTTGTGTTCTGCTGGAACCCATGTTCGCAATAATATTTACATAGTCCACTCCTATCATGATGCCTTTGACTACAACCACAGGTCTTATGAAATCCCAGCTGCTGTACTTCATGATATAATACTGCCCCCACCAGCCAACATCCTTGGCACGGTGCAGGTTTCAAACATCCGTTCGTCTGGATGACGGCATAGCTGGACACGACCGTCGACCTGATGGAACGAGAAATGAGATTCATCAGACCTGGCGGCACGTTTTCACTGATTCACGATCCAATATAGCTGATCCCATATCCACTGAAATCGTAATTAACGATATTGGGTCAACATGCGAATACATACGGCTCTTCTGCTGTGGAGTCCCGTGTACAATTTGCGCTGAACAGTGTGCTGCGAAACACTTGTGACTGCACCAGCAATGCATTATGTTGCCATATATATCACATATCGCCACCTATTCCGCTTTACAGATCACAGAAGCCTCTTATTTGACAGTCTGTGTCCGAAAACTTCTCGTCTACTTGTTTCACCGTCCTTCAACCACTTTTCATAGATGTTCACGACAGTAGCACGCGAACAATCGACCAGCTTCGCCATTTCCGAGATGCTTAAGGCAGGGCTATATCAATTTGCCCTTCCCCACTGGTGGCTAGAATGATTTATTAGCGAAGGTCATGTGGTGATTTTTCCACACGGCTGAGAACTGAAGACATAAAATGTGATGGCCAAACATTTCAGCACATCATCATTTGGTTAACTGAGAAAATACATACACTGACGTACGAAAACATTATAACCATTGCCCACTGAGTGATTAAATTCCGCCTTGGGGCATTACGGGCACCATGACGCGGCAAGGAAAGTACAGGGTGATCAAAAAGTCAGTATAAATTTGAAAACTGAGTAAATCACGGAATAATGTAGATAGAGAGGTAAAAATTGACACACATGCTTGGAATGACATGGGGTTTTATTACAACCAAAAAAATACAAACGTTCCAAAAAATGTCCGACAGATGGCGCTTCATCTGATCAGAATAGCAATAATTAGCATAACAAAGTAAGACAAGGTAAAGATGATGTTCTTTACAGGAAATGCTCAATATGTCCACCATCATTCGTCAACAATATCTGTAGTCGAGGAATAATGTTGTGAACAGCACTGTAAAGCATGTCCGGAGTTATGGTGAGGCATTCGCGTCGGATGTTGTCTTTCAGCATCCATAGAGATGTCGGTCGATCACGATACACTTGCGACTTCAGGTAACCCCAAAGCCAATAATCGCACGGACTGAGGTCTGGGGACCTGGGAGGCCAAGCATGACGAAAGTGGCGGCTGAGCACACGATCACCACCAAAAGATGCGCGCAAGAGACGTTTCACGCGTCTAGCAATATGGGGTGGAGCGCCATCCTGCATCGTACGTTCCAGCAAGTGTTTATCAGGCAGGCTGGGGATGATGCGATTCTGCAACATATCGGCGTGGCGTACCTCTCACCCGTCACGGTAGCAGTTTTGCTGTCCAGCGCCATCTGTCGGACATTTTGTGAACTTTTTTTTTGTTCTAATAAAACCCCATGTCATCCCAAGCATGTGTGTCAATTTTTACCTCTCTATCTACATTATTCAGTGGTTTATTAAGTTTTCACATTTATACTGACTTTTTGATCACCCTGTACTTTCCTTGCTGCGTCATGTGCCCGTAATGCTCCAAGGCGGAATTTAATCACGCAGTGGGCAATGGTTATAATGTTTTCGTACGTCAGTGTATGTATTTTCTCAATTAACCAAATGATAATGTGCTGAAATGTTGGACATCACATTTTATATGTCTTCAGTTCTCAGCCGTGTGGAAAAACCACCACATGAGCTTCGCTAAGAAAATCCGATACGAATTTTACTTTGGCCATGAACGGAACCCACTATTATCGATAGCGGCTTTAGTTATGTCCGTGGCGATTCATTTACCGCAATATCTGTGTAATTACGTACACGACAACTTTTTGTTATACTGTATTTCAAACTTTCACAATTCATTACTGGGCTAAGTGAAGTGACGTCGTGTTGATGTTCCGCCTAATGTGAACACACCGCCATTTTACGATGACGTCCTCTTTCGCTGCGCTGACGTTCAGTTTGTATTGACCTTTAGTCACGTTTGTTTTTTGTTGCGTCTCGTGCATTCCATCCGCTGGCAGAGGGTAAACGGCTAAACAGTAATTCGCTCGTCCACTGCCACTGAACGGATCAATATTCACGGGACTTGCCAGCCTAACGACGCAGTTCAAAGTCGGAAAATGGTCGGATACAAATATGCCACGACATATTAGTTTGCAGATAAGCGAGCACATAATTTTTTGTAAAACCGCAGTTTTCCAATTGACACGGAAGGGCAACATATGAACACAAACTACCAAACTTTCTGTTTCTGAATATTGCAATATGAAAGTAATCGGAAACAGAACGAACAAAACACACATTTGATATATTTGTCTAACACAGCATGTTACATAAAGACTACAAAGTAAGCAAATACACATTTATGTGACAAAGTTGAATGTACACACATACTTGATGCGAAGTTATCCTACAATGAGCAATGGCGAACGACTATAAGCTGAGTCTGTTATCTACCAGTGCGAAAAAAATATCGGTTATTTGATCGATTAAATTTCTTGCGTGCAGCTGCAGACACTATTTCACTCACTGACACACTTAGGAGACAAGTCGTGGGATAGCGACACGAATATATACAGATGGCGGTAGTATCGCGCAGACAAGGTACAAAAGGTCAGTGCATTGACCGTGCTGCCATTTGTACTCAGGTGGTTCATGTGAAAACGTATCCGACGTGCTTACGATCACAAGACTGGGATTAAAGGACTCTGAACGCAGAATGGTAGTCGGAGCTAGACGCATGTGACATTCCATCGTTAGGAAATGCAATACTCCGAGATCCACAGTGTCAAGAGTGTGCCAAGTACATCAAATATCAGGCATTACCTCCCACCAGGGGCAACACAATGGCCGACGGCCCTCACGTTTGCGTAGAGATGTCAGTGTTAGCAGACAAGCAACATTGCGCGAAACAACCGCAGAAGTCAATGTGGGACGTACAAAGAGCGTATCCGTTAGGACAGAGCGGCTACATTTGGCGTTAATGGGCTATGGCTGCAGACGACCAACGCGAGTGTCTTTGCTAACAGCACGACATCGCCTCCAGCGCCTCTCCCGGGCTTGTCACCACATCGGTTGAATTTTGGTGACTCGAAAACCGTGGCCAGGTCAGATGAGCTCCGATATCATTTGGTAAGAGCTGACAGTAGGGTTTGGGTGTGGCGCAGACCCCACGAAACCGTGGACCCAGGTTGTCAACAAGGCTAAGTACATCTGTTTAATGAAGCAGATACAAATTCGCTTGACGCATTTCTAAGAGCCAGTTTCCACTACTTCCGATCTGACTATGCAAGCGTAGACAAGCTGTGGTATGAATTCGAAGAAATAGTATCCATGGCAATTGAGATACACATCACATAAATTAGTAAGAGATGATACTGATCCCACATGATACACAAAACGGGTCAGAACACTGCTGCAGGTGCAACGGAGAAAGCATCCCAAGTTTAAAAGAACGCAAAATGCCTAAGACAGGTAAATTTTTACAGAAGCTCGAAATTTAGCGCGAACTTAATGCGAGATGATTTTTACAGTTTCCACAACGAAACTCTGTTTGCAAATCTGGCAGAAAACCCAAACAGATTCTGGTTATATGTGAAGTACACCAGTGACAAGTCGCAATCAATGCCTTCACTGCGCGATAACGGTGATGTAACGATGACAGCGCCACTACAGCAGGTTACTAAACGCTGTTTTCCGAAAGTACGAAAGATCTGTACCTAGACTGAAAAGTTGTGCAAGTCACACCAATACCCAAGAAAAGAAATTGAGTTATCCGATGAATTACAGACCCATTCACTAAAGGCGATTTGCAGTAGGAGTTCGGAACAGATACTTTGTTCGAACCTTATGAATGACCTCGAAGAAAACGATTTAGTGACAAACAGTCAGCACGGATTCAGAGAATATCGTTCTAGTAAAACACAACTAGCTCTTTATTCTCACAAATGTCAAACTGATTCCATAGTTTTACCTTTCCATAAGACTATCGAAACCGTTTCTCACAAGCGCCTTCTAATCGAATTGCGTGCCTAAGGAGTATTGCCTCAGTTGTGCGACTGGATTCGTGATTTTCTGTCAGAATGATCACAGTTCGTAGTAACGGACGGAAAGTCATTTAAATAAACGACACAGAAGACAATCTGAGCAGCCTCTTACACTGTTTGCAGATGATGCAGGCATTTACCATACTGTAAAGTCATCAAACCATCAAAATCAATTGCAAAATTATTTAGACAATATATTTGTATGGTACGAAAAGTGGAAATGGACTCTAAATAATGAAAAGTGTGAAGTCATCCACATGAGCAGTAAAACAAATCAGCTTAATTTCGGTTACACGATAAGCCACACAAATGTGAAGGCTGTAAATTCAACTAAATACTTAGGGATTACAATTACGAATAACTTAAAATGGAACGATCACACAGATAATGTTGTGGGTAAAACAAACCAAAGACTGCGATTTATTGGCAGCTCACTTAGAAAGTGCAACAGGTCTACTAAAGAGGCTGCTTACACAATGCTTTTCCGCCCTCTTTTGGAGTATCGCTGCGCGGTGTGGGATCCACATCAGTTGGGATTGACGGAGGACATCGAGGAAGTTCAAGGAAGGGCTGTTCGCTTTGTACTGTCGCGAAATGTGTGAGAAGAGCCACGGGCATGATGGCAATCATTAAAACAAAGGCTTTTTTCGTTGCGGCCGGGTCTTCTCGAATTTCGATCACCAACTTTTTCATCCAATTTCGATAGGAAGAAATGATCATCAGGATAAAATAAGACAAATCAAAGCCCGCACAGAAAAATTTAAGTGCTCGTTTTTCCCGCGCGCCGTTCGAGAGAGGGTCGATGAACCCTCCGCCAGGCACTTAATTATGAATGGAAGAGTAATCATGTAGACGTAGATGTAGGTACGGTGCAAGGTGGTGGTGGCTCCATAATGGTGTGGGCTGTGTTTACACTGATTGGAAAGGGTCCTCTAGTCCAATTGAGCCGATGTGTGGCTACTTTGAGACCATATACAGCCACTGATGGACTTTCTGTTCCCAAACAACTATGGAATTTTTATGGATGACAATGCGCCATGTCACATTATGGACAATTCGTACGAATGATTTGACCACACAGATAGCCCGACATGAATCCCATCGAACATTTATTGAACATAACCGATATGTCTGTTCGTGCACGAACTCCTGAACTGGCAACACTTTCGCAATTATTGATGGCTGCAGAGGAAGCATGGCTCAATCAATATTTCTGCAGGGAACTTCCAGCGACTTGCTGAGTCCATGCACGTCGAGGTGCTACACTATGCCGGGGCAAAAGGAGGTCCGGCACGATATTAGGAGGTATCCCATGGCTTTTGCCACCTCAGCTTGTTTCAGCCGTATACCTTCCGGCGATCTTTCGACAGAGCCGGTTCGCTTGGGAGATGGCGAGAAAGTACACCGTCGAAATATCAGCGGAGGAACTGGAGTTTCTATAAATGGTCGGCCCGAAATCTAACGTTTCTTTCACAGGAAACGCGCCGGGACAACATGAAGATGCATAGCGGCAATCTGCTGTAAAAATAATGCCCTTTACACACTGACCACAAACCCGCGACGAAAAGGACTTTCTCGTTGGTCATAGAATTCTGGCGTCAATATTCATCTGCGAAGTACAATTTCTTCATTGATTCCCCCTCGCGTGTTATCAGAGAGCTGATAAATTTTAAACCTACTACTAGACAGTCCAGTCACACCGCCTATGTTCAAAGTCAACCCGCAATAACCACTCACAGACAGCAGATGGCAGCAGTAGCAGTGAAGGGCATATGAAGCGTATTAAACTGATCAAGTACCGCCATGGTTAAAGTATGGGGTGTTCAAGAAGTCTCTCCGCAGTGCCGTATGATTGTTAGCCGCGCGTGCCGTATGCCGCAGTGAATATACCGAAATGAAACTCAGTGAAATACAAGTTGTTAATTTATTGAATATTCATTTTTACTGAGATAAACGAAAGAGTGGAATGTTGGGAGAGTCCACTTGAAGAGGAGTACCCCAGGCAGGCGAACAATCATACGGCACGCGCGGCTAACAGTCATACGGCACTGCGGAGAGACTTTCTGAACATCCTGTATATCGTGTATGACAAAAAGCAGATATCAAAAACCGGCTGCAGGCAACTGTGGTGCACCACGGGCCACAGCTGACAGGGGTGAAAGATGGCTGCAGAGTTATGTACGGGCATACTGAAGTGCAGCTGTTGAGCAGATGACCGCCCAGATGAACCAAGCGGCTACCACAATATCTCCTTAACGGCTGTTCCGCGAACGTTACTGCTTGTGGGCCTCCGTCGCAGGCGCCTGGTTCATGCGCCCACGCTGACTGCTACACGTCAGCGACGAAGGCTGGAATTTACGCCATACTGAAATGGGCGGCCACTGAGTGGCAAAACGTGGGCTCTTCAGATGAATCACGTTGTATGCTATATCGGACTGAAAGTAAACACCCTCCAACAATCGTTGGAAGGGTCCAGGGCAGACGAGGGAGCGTTATGATCTGGGGAATGTTTTCGTGACATTGCCTAGGTGATCTCGCCGTTCTCAAAGGCACACTGGATCAACACAAGTATGCGTCTATCCTCTGGGACCATGTCCACCCCTACGTACAGTTTGTTCTTCCTCGGCACAATGGCATCTAATAGTTGGACAATGCAAGTCACACAGCTCACAGTGTATGTGCGTAGTTTGAAGAGCTCCAGGGTGAGTTTACCGTACTCCCCGGATATAAAGTCAATTAAGAATCTGTGGGACCACCTCGATCGGACTGTTCGCGCCGTGGGATTTTCAACCAAGAAACCTAGCGTAGCTGGCCACGTCACTGGATGATGATGATGATTGGTTTGTAGGGCGCTCAACTGCGCGGTCATCAGCGCCTGGACAAAGTCCAATTTTTCCACAGTCCAGTCTAGCCACTGCTACGAATGATGACGATGAGGAGGAGGAGGACAACACAAACACCCAGTCCCCGGACGGCACTGGTCGGCATAGCTCGAAATCCCTGTCGGTAACTTCCAGTACCTCACTGACTCTTCCTGCATGTCACGCAGCGGTCCGCGCTGCAAAAGACGGTTATTCAGGCTTCTGACATTAATGAGCCTGGACAGTGTATATCCACCCTTTCGCCTGCCCCTACAGCTGCCGACACCAACAGCTGCAACCAGCGGGTGGCCGCGTCTCAGTACCGCAAGCATCATCCACCAGTCAGCACACATGCCAGCAATCCAAAAACGAGCGCGCGTGCAGAGGTACACCGTGTGTACGGCAATATTACAGATGGCAACGTAAGCACGCCTCTTGACAAGCCAATCTTTAGCAGGAGCCAACAGCAGCGCGTGCATCGACGACAGAGGCACAGCAATCGCGGGCGCCATATTGCATCGGCGAGTCACGTGCGTAACGATGGCTGCGGTGATATCCTTCTGCCTACTGTATATTTAAGACGCTGCCCGACCGCTAGCAGGTAGCTCATGGTCAGTTCACGTCGCCGCGCCCTGTGGCTCCGCCCAATCGAGCCCTACTTCTACATCTGCACCGCACCACGACGCCGCTCCTGCTGCCACCACGAATGATACTCCACAGTAACAACACCGAGTAGCCAGCCATCACCCTCGGATCTTCCACCTCTTCAGACACTGGCCTTCGCCGGACGCGGCGTCCCTGGGTTTGTATTTTTCTGTGTAACTAGACTGTGAACCTGTGCCTAGTAGCTATCGTCATGACATATGTCACGGCGGACTTTGACTTTGTCATACTCTTTTGAGATACGGAGGATCTTTTAGTTTGTAACCGCGCGACCGCTACGGTCGCAGGTTCGTATCCTGCCTCGGGCATGGATGTGTGTGATGTCCTTAGGTTAGTTAGGTTTAAGTAGTTCTAATTTCTAGGGGACTGATGACCTCAGATGTTAAGTCACATAGTGATCAGAGCCATTTGAACCATTTTTAGTTTGTGTGTATCAGAATCTACATTATGTTGAACCTTGCTCTTTATGTGTTATGGTAATAAAGTATTGATAGTGTACTACCTGGGAACCAATAATTATTGCATGTGTGCTACCTCTGCAGGATCCAAAACCTTGTTGCGGCTAACAAGGCACGATTATCCTAACCGTGAAATTGAACTTGGCTGCTTTTATTTTCAAAATCTTTATTTGTTTGCCACCCCCTCCCCCCCCCCCCAATTTTTACACTATTCACGGCAGTTTTGTGACGCTTCACGAAGAACTGTTTAGGCAAAGGCGAGAAATAATTCACGGAAATCATTACAGCTCTCACACTATGATGATCGTTACTAGTCTCTTCTTTCGTTTGTTCAAACTCTGTTCTCTGTGTGATTCTGACATGTACCAAAACACAGGAAGTTTACATTTCCAGCTGAAAATACGCGACATCAACATCCACGATGACGGGTACTCGCCGGCAGTTGTGCAACGGACGGTGTGAGGAATAAGGATTTAGTGCACAATTGAAAGGGCTGTGTCTTAGGACAGAGCACAAGTTCGGATAGGACAGAGGCAGGGAATGAAATCGGCTGTGATCCGAGTCAAAAGAAGGTTCGCGTTGATCCACTACAGAAAGTACAATAAAACGTAGATAAGTATGGCTGCTCCTCCCAAATACGATTCCAGAGCCGTAACTACCATACCTCCTCAACCGGTTCCGGTATACGAATCAAAGGGAAAACTCTGGCACTGAAATATGTTTTTTGCACAAACAACGCGTAATATCTTCAACAGCGGCTCCTTTTAGGTTAATAAACTTCAGTGAGTAAACTCCATGCTTTTGTGCGATACTGCAAGTTCTGCACAGGGCCAATATAATGGCTGCCATAACATTTTTAGTGAACACAAAAGGTCTTCCAATCACCCATTTCTTTAGACGTGGGAATACGTGAATATTAAAGGGCATCAAATCTGCTAAATACGATCGATATTCTAACGCTTTGTACTTGAAATGCTTCAGTTTTCCAAGTGTCAAACACCAATCATTATCCAAATGAAAGCTGCTTTTCTCTCATATTTCAACATTTGCATCCAGTTTTACTCTTTTCAAGACAGCGGCAGCAACCACCACTCTGTAATCTTACTGGCAGATGAAATCACTGCATCAGCTTCCACACACAACATTGTTGTTGTTTCGCTTCGTACCCACGTCTTACCCGCAGAAAAAAAAGAAAAAATCGGATGGGTTGTTTTAAAGCAGTGAAAAACCCGATGAAGATCATGTTCGGCATTTGCTTTTAGACAGCGTTCAATAAATGAGGCACTCCTTTTGCACGAAATTTCCTTATAGTCAGATCTTTACGTAAAACACGCCATAAGCTTCGAACGATCATCCAATACGATTAATAATTTTATCCGCATTAAGTTCTGGGACGTCTTTCGCGTAGAGGGAAGTACTGCTGCATTACATTCAACGCCCATTTCTGTGTAACACGAGCAGCGCCACTCGCTGAAAGCCTTTACCAACTGTGCTTAAATTTCCATTGGAGATGCACCACTATACACCAAGATTTTTATGACTGCACGGTATCCCAATTTATCGATCGAGTCCACTTGTAGCTGCTAATCCTCGTTTATTGTGGAATCAAGGTGCCACCGGTTTCGCGATAATGAATCGCATCTTCGGGTTAAATTTTGCTGGATTACATTAAGCCATTAACCCAATACGTTCTCCCAACATTCTACAAGGCACACATCCTAGCATCAAATCCAAAAGGTATTGAAAGATACATCAATAATATTATATAATTACGGGTCATCACTGAGGGACATACTCATTTGGATCAGAGTTGAACTCCTGATAATACTTAGAAAAACAGCTACCACGGCTGCGAGGGCGAAATGATAACACTGTGTGGAGACGTAGCCGCTAGTAAGTCGTAGTGCCACGACCTGTTGGTGATTATGCTGCTTTTAGAATTCACTATCGTGCATTGTATCTTCCCCGTGCAACGTATCTGCACGTAACATGGCTGTTACATTTGCCGCATTTTTGAAATGTATCTGTGTCATCGTATCATTAGAAGATGCACTAGACTTCATCACAACCAAGCAGGTCAATGCGTCGATACTAGGTCTCTTCGGAGTCGTGGATTCTGAACTAGTTGCAGTATTAAGATTTATAACAATTTATTAGCAACCAGTCACTCAGTGATAAATAGTTCCATAGCGCAGTATTAATTTCTCACTTGTGATCACCGTCAGATAAAGTTACATGCAGGACTTATTACGCAAAAAGACAAACGATATTCTCGACAGTATGAGAACTCGGTTATGCTTCCGTACAAAGTAGTGTGTTTGTTGCCCCGTAATACAAGTACGGATATTTCACGGAAAATGTCTCCGCGGAGAGGTGCGACGACTTCTGAGGACCACTGGATTCTGTCAAATACTTCCAATATCACCTTAATTTAGAAGCGGCCTAGAACTTGTCACACCCGCCAAATGCTGCAAAGACACAAATAAATACAAAGTATGTGAAACCTACTTAGAATGTACTAAGTAATGTCAAACGTGGTATTCATTTGAATAAAGCTCAATCTGGTATGAAGAAGTACGAATGCACTGGTGAATTACCCTTATGAGGCTCCTCGCAGAATTTACTCGGATTATCAAACAACTAGACTTTACTAACTGACAAGAAGAACGGAATCTTACATTATCTTTCATGCATATGGAGTACGCTAACAATCATCATACAACCCCATCTAAGCCATGGCTCGTTCAACTAAAGGCACCGGAAGCGACAGCCATTGTATGTAATTCACCTATAGAGAATACCAAACCCATTTGTTCAGAATTCATTTATTCGATTACTCAAAGGCGACTGCGACGACGATCCTCCTGAAGAAATTACACTGTTTTGTTTGCAGGAAGTGCAGTGGGCTCGGAATTATTTCTATGAAAACTGGAGGAGAGATTTATGTCCCTCAAGCGACGCCCGTTACGTGGTTCCTAGGCAGCAAATTCCTAAACAAACATTTTTTACACACACACACACACACACACACACACACACACACACAGTCTTACTACGAACATTAAGCTCTTACTGCGTCATTTTTTATCCACAAAATTGAATGTGTTTTATGTTCTAGAAGATACTGCCACTCACATTTACTTTATAAATACTGACGTATTGCATGTTGACGTTTGTTTCAGGATATCCAGTAGACGTTTATTAACTATTTTTCTGACGTTTCGCCAGGACGAGAGTCAGGTACTATCAACCTCCCCTCCCCTAAAAGCCCCATTATACACTCAGTTGACAGGTCACGGGATAGCGATACGAACGTACACAGATAGCGGTAGTATCGCGTACATAAGGTATGAAAGGACAGTGCATTGGCGGAGCTCTCATCTGTACTCAGAATGGGAATTAACAGACTTTCAACGGGGAACGGCAGTTAAACCTAGAAGCATCGGACATTCCATTTCGGTAATCGTCAGGGAATTCAATATTCCGAGATCTACAGTGTCAAGAGTGTGCTGAGAATACCAAATTTCAGGCGTTATCTCTCACCACAGACAACGCAGTGGCCGACAGCCTCTACTTAACGGCGAGAGCTGCGCCGATTGTGTAGACTTGTCAGTGACAAGAGACAAGCAACGCTGCACGAAACAACCGCAGAAGTCAATGTGCGGCGTACGACGAACGTATCTGTTAGCACAGTACGACGAAATTTGGCGTTATGGGTTACGGCAGCAGATGACCGACGCGAGTGCCTTTGCTAACAGCACGACATCGCCGCAGCGCCTCTCCTGGGCTAGTGACCATATCGACTGGACCCTAGATTACTGGAAAACCGTGACCTGGTCAGATGAGTCCGTATTTCAGTTGGTAAGAGCTAATGATACAGTTCGTGTGTGGCGCAGACTCCACGAAGCCATGGACCCAAGCTGTCAACAAGCCACTGTGCAATCTGGTGATGGCTCCATAATGGTGTGGGCTGTGTTTACATGGAATCGGCTGGGTCCTCTGTTCCAACTGAACCGATCATTGACTGTAAATGGTTATGTTCGGCTACTTGGAAACCATTTGCAGCCATTCATGAACTTCGTGTTCCTACATAAGATTGGAATTTTTATGGCTGACAAAGCACCATGCCACCAGGCCACAACTGTTCGTGATTGGTTTGAAAAACACTCTGGACAATTCAAGCGAGTGGTTTGACCACCCAAATCGTTCAACATGAGTCACATTTAACGTATATGGGACATAACTGAGGGGTCAGTTCGTGCACAAAATTCTGCATCGTCAACACTCCCGCAATTATGGAAGGCTATAGAGGCAGCATGGCTCAATATTTTTGCAGGGGCCAGGCAAAAGGAGGTCCGACATGATATTAGGAGGTAACCGCACTGTACATGTACATTTGACAGCTAAAAAGTGGGCCACTGCTGAGTGCAGCAAACATAACGTAGCTGTCTCACAGGTCCTCTAAATGACGAAACCCTGTGGGGTACATTCTTTCGACTATACACAATTGTTACCAGAAGAGAACGCTATATGTTATGGCAGTCAGTCCACATGTAAACTAATACCGCGATACAACAAATATTAGACAGCCCGGCCGGCTAGCCGCGCGGTCTAACGCGCTGCTTCCCGAGCGGGAAGGCGTGCCGATCCCTGGCACGAATCCGCCCAGTGGATTAGTGTCGAGGTCCGGTGTGCCGGCCAGCCTGTGGATGGTTTTTAAGACGGTTTTCCATCTTCCTCGGCGAATGCAGGCTGGTTCCCCTTATTCCGCCTCAGACACACTATCTCGACGATTGCTGAGCAAAAACTGTCTCGATGTACGCGTACACCATAATTACTCTACCATGCAAACATTTGAGGTTACACTCGTCTGGTATGAGTGTTCCCGCGGGGAGGGGGTCCACTGGGGGCTGAACTGCACAATAACCCAGGATTCGGTGCGGGGCGGCGGTGGCATGCGTGGACACTGCCCGGCCTGTTGTGTATCACTGAGGGCTACGGCGGGACGAAGCCTCTCCGTCGTTTCTAGGTCCCCGGTTTAATATATATAGAAACACGTTATTAGATATGAGGCAGTCCTGAACACTTGTACATTAAACTTCATTACAGTCAGTGACACTTCAGAACTCTTATCAAAATGGTTCAATTGGCTCTCAGCATATGGCACTTAACATCTGAGGTCATCAGTCCCCTAGAAATTAGAACTACTTAAACCTAACTAACCTAAGGACATCACACACATCCATGCCCGAGGCAGGATTCGAACCTGCGACCGTAGCAGTCTCGAGGTTCCAGACTGAAGCACCTAGAACCGCTCGGCCACACCGGCCGGCTAGAACTCTTATCACACTCATTAAATGACACGACAAGTTGTTTGTGATTCGAATTTGAACCCACTGTTAACCAAACAAAGCTTGCGTTTCTGATCGAGACTCGACTGGGCATACAGAGACGTAAAATATCGAAGTGTTCACCAGTATAGTTTACAAGGCGCAATGTCCGAACCTGGAAATAAATGACGATGGGTTTAGCACTGCACCGGGAACCCTATCAACCACCTAATATAAGGTCGGAACTCCTTTTGCCCGGCGTCCATTCAGGAGTCCATCTATGCCCTGGAATGTTCCAATAGTTTAGTGGAGTCTGTGTAGACCCCAGGACACGTCGGAATCACAGGAAACGAACTTGCCGACAGGCTGGCCAAACAGGCTACGCAGAAACCGTTTCTGGAGATGGGCATCTCTGAAAATGACCTGCATTCTGTCATACGCCGCATTCTTCTCCTCCGAATGCAAAAAGTTTTTGTTGACACCATCGTACAAAGGATGACTGTACTGTAATAACGTAAGAGAAGTTAGAACTCGCACGTAAAAATTTTCTCGAGCTTCGTACGTGAGTGGAACGGTTGAGAAATTGAAGCGATTCTGTCAGTCCTTAACTGTGACATACAGAGTAATCCTGTCTTTTTGCATTTTAAATGAGGTGCCTCAGAAGAACGTAATCTGCAACGTGCACCACGTATTGATTCAGAGACACTGAGTACACTTTATAAGTGCTCAAAATGTGAATGATGTACTATGTGTAAACCATTATTTGACAAGGTGTCCACCGAAACTGTTTACTTGTAAAATCCACTTAGTTATCTTGATATCGTCATTTATTTCCAGGTTCGAACATTCGGCCTTGTAAACTGATACTTGCGAACACTTCGATATTTCACGTCACTTTTTGCCTAGTCGAGTCCCGATCATACACGCAAGCTTTGATTGGTTAACAGCGGGTTCAAATTCGGATCACGAACAACGATTTGTCATGTCATTTAATGAGTGTGATAAGACTACTGCAGTGTCACTTATTGCAATGAAGTTTAATTTAGAAGCATTAAAGACTGTCTCATGTCCAATAACGTGTTTTCTAATGTTTGTTGTATGACGGTATTAGTTCACACGTGGAGTGACTGCCATAATGAGCATTGTTCTCTATCAGTCTCTAGTCGTAACCACTGTGTACAGCCAAACGACTCTACTGCAGATGGCTTAGAGGACCTGCGACACAGCTATGCTATGTTGGTTGCATACAGTCATGTGGAGCCTACACATGGTAATTCAGCGGCAGCCCACTTTCTGTGCTGTCTAGTGTACGTGGCGTGAGATGTACACATGATCTCCGGTCAGAGGCTCGATTCCAGTTCGCCACCAGCAACGGAGAGTGAACGTACGAAAATGCCAGGAACTCGTACTGGCGAAGCGTCAGATAAATCGTTAAACAAATGCCGATCGAAGATACCAAGACAAAAGTCAACAAGCAATACGCCAATAAGCGGCCATTAAAGCCTCAATAATTTTATTCATATTGTTTGTGGTGTAAATTGTTCACTGACCAAGGGAGGGGGGGGGGAGAAAAGAATTGTTGAAACAAGAACACAAAGGCTACGGCTGGCTCTGGTATTCACACAGCCTCCTCTTTAAATTCCCCTGTTTACACAAAACATCACAAAAGATGTTACACATATAGCATTAAGCACATGCAAAACGAAGACAAGGGTCTAGCATTTTCATCAGCAACTCGCCTAAAATTGTAAGGTGACATTTCTGCAATGTCCCAGAGCTTACTAATGAGTACTGAATCCTGTCTTAACTACTTCCTTATTACACTACACGAATATTGAAATTGTTCGACTTGAATGTCGACGGCACTGCCCTTCCGTAAGAACTGCACAAAAACGCTGACTATGAGAACTAGCCCATGTCAGCAGGTGCTACAAAATTTATAAATCAGTTATAACTGTCAGTGTTAAAGCCCAAAGCGACAAATGCCTGGAAATTTTATAATCCAGACTTCTTTGAAAAATACAATAAAATTATTATATCAATCATTTTCACGAACCTCTGGTAAACATACACCTTACATTACTAATCGAGTTTTAGTAACTTATCGCAATTTTAGCACGAGAAAATATGACACTGTCACCGGAGACTGCAATATTTCCAACACGAACAGCGGAATCTGACCGTTCAGAGCATCCCGTAACATTTAGCTACACTGAGTTCATAAGCAGCAATATTGTGTCGAGCGAGATGCTTGTTTTAACTGAATGCCGTCGCACAGTGGTTAGAACGATGCACACTAATTCGGGAAGTGCGGATATAAAATGCCCATGTAACTACCGTAATTAAGGTTCCCTAAATCGATTTAGCCGAATGGCGGAACTGGTCCTAAGAAAGACGAAGGCCTCTGACTGAGTACTAGCCTATCGCTATAGATGATTTATCCTCCATATTTTAGATTTTAACCTT